>NW_019731263.1:30723-33307 GCF_002891405.2 Cryptotermes secundus | reverse complement strand
AGCCCATCGCCACGCCATCGGTTTGTTCATAGAACTGGCCGTTGATGGTGAAATATGAAGTGGACATAGAACTGGCCGTTGAAGGTGAAATATGAGGTGGACATAGAACTGGCCGTTGAAGGTGAAATATGAGGTGGGCATAGAACTGGCCGTTGAAGGTGAAATATGAGGTTAACACCGCCAACCACTGCACTCACAACGCATTGGTTTTCCTTGAAACTGTGGTCAGAGTAGCTATCCACCGTCCTTCAAAGAGTCGCTCAGGAGACAGTTTTGTAAATTATCTTTACATGAAATGCTTATATTTTCTGCAGTATATCTCACTTCACTTACCCGCTGAATATAAGAGGCCTAATATGTCGCTTTCTAATATTACTGTGGGATGTCGTTATATGAAGAGACAACCTCTTGCACAGACGAACAGTGAATTCTGTGACACCTTGAACGTTTTACTGTAACACAACTCTGTACTAGAACTCAAAATTTGTACTCACTCTATGTTCTTATATAACCTAGAATCGGACCTATAGTAAACATGTCACTCTCTATTTTTGCAGGCTTTGCCTAGCAACGGCTGTTTACTCATCCTTTGCTAGGCAGCCAATGGTTTATGGCTTGCGGTTAACTAGCACTCGATTCACTGTGGGTTCAGCCGTTGCTAGGCAGCGAATGGTTTATGGCTTGCGTTTGGCTACCAACCGATTCACTGTGGGTTCCTCTCATAATCACCTAATGTTGCAGATCTTACATAGAAACGACTGTTTATTCGCCGCTGCTCAGCAGTTTACTTGGTATGCACAGACCGCATAGAATTCAGTTTTATAATTTCGCATGTGTAACTGTTGCATGGACGTGTTTACAGATTCGTTGCTTAGTAACAACTGTCCACCTGGTTACTCTTGCATGTGAAATTGTTGCATCGGGAACGTGTATACAGATTCGGTGCCTAGTAACGACGTGGGACTCAAGAATCATGTAGAGCAAGACTCATTACAACTAAAGGAAGAAACCTTCTGGAAGCAACGAATAGACGAAATTGTAACCACCTCTCCGCGGGTGAACCAACGTATTGGCCAAGAGATTATAACAAGCTACCAGACCTCTTGGTCTTTCTCATCCACAAAGGTATTAGAAAAAAATTACATTCAGATAGAATCTAACCATGAACTATCGTCTGATCACACCTTTAATTGCAACTTTATCCACCCATGTGATAAACCAATCACCGATAAATATGCTGGTAACAAACGCAATGAACTGGAACAACCTAAGCACATACATTGAAGACCACATAATTATGAACATAAAAATAAAAGAAACCGACGAGTTAGATCAAGCAAACCAATACTTTAGAACTTTAATCCAGGAAGCAGCATGGTACTCTACTCCCACGCCACGGGATACAACAAAACATACATATAACATCCCCATGCACATAAGCAAACTAGTAGCGGAAAAACGCAGAGCAAATATAGGTGGCAAAGTGCACGAAATAATGATGACAGAATCAAATACAACAGAATTAAAACACGACTGCACAATACGCTAGCAAATGAAAGAAACACGACCGTTGAGCAATATATCACTTCACTCAACTAGGTTGATCATACAATATGAAAAGCTAGAAGAACATTCAAATGGCCCTAAAAATCAATACCTCCAATAAGAAAAGCTGACGGAAGCTGAGCCAAAAGTGATTTAGAAAAAGCCGAAAATTTTGCTGAATATCTTTCTCTGGTATTTACACCACACGACTCTACTAATCATCATAATGACAACGAAATTGAGAAGTCTCTAGATACGCCATGTCAAATTATGCCCGCCCTTTTCTTACTTCACCTGTTTCCGTCTAGAGCTTCTCGAGAATCACTGTTAGGTGCCCTCTCTTCTCTCACCGTTCCTCTTGTGCGATGCAATGCAACTTCCAGCCTCACCTTACCTGTTGCAGCGTCGCTCGTCTTCTCCTTGTTGTAGCACTCTTTAATTTCTCAGGGGTTTTTTTATGCTAGCCAGTAGGTAGGGCAAGGAGTTCTATCCTCAGGATCGCATACAGGACCTTAACTCAGAAGAGCACAGGGAAGCGATCAAATGCACACGTACAACATGATTCTGGTTTATTGTGGCACCATTTCTTTGATAACCGTTCACACTTATCACTACAACACGTACATTAATATGACAGTTAAATGACTCTTGCTTATTCGCAAACTCGCTTGTTAATTAATTTATTTCTTTATTTACTTATACTTGGCTGAATCCTTTGTTTTTAGATTTAGATGATGTAATTTCCGGTCCGTGCACAAAGTAACATGGTAACAGAGTCCTTTGTTTGAATTTGGAAGAACGTAAGTTTACGTCCGTGCACACCAACGAATCGTAACCGACTGACTTTCAAAACCGACGCTCTGGATAGCGTCCCTTTAGTTCCCGCTCTCCTGAATTCAAGAAACATCTTATCTTGCCTTCATTGGTCAATTTAAACTAAGGGAGTTTACATAACTTCCTAGATTTCCAATGGGCTGTCAGCTTTCTCCACACTTAGCCAAATTTGCTCCAACGTCTTTGCTGTCAAAAATTATGTATT
>NW_019731263.1:10770-28611 GCF_002891405.2 Cryptotermes secundus | reverse complement strand
ATTAGGTCTCAGGAGTTGGTCGCGGCTTTCCTGATTTAACCCACTGGGGTTCCGACTCAGGACATCTGCAAAGTGGTTGTTAGCACCGCGAATGTGCAAAATCTTTAGGTCAAACTCCTGCAGTTTCATTACCCAACGTGTCACACGGGCTGAAGTCAAATTACACTTCTTCAGAAAAGATAAGGCTTCATTGTCCGAATATACTGTGATCTGATGACCAATCACATATATGCGGAACTTCTGAAGGGCATAGACTACGGCCAAGTGCTCATGTTCGCAGGTAGAGTACCGTCGTTCCACAGGTGATAGCACCCTAGAAGCAGTGGAAACGATCAAAGTCTCACCTGTTTCGCTCACCTGGGTCAGTACTGAGCTGATCCCTAGCTTACTTGCATCTGTATAGATGGCGTATGGATGCTCTTCCCGTGGATGGACTAGGTGGACACTACGTGCGAACGACTCACGTAGTTTCAAGAACGCATCCTGGGATTCCTTCGTCCATGACCACTTAACACCTTTCTTTAATAGAGCTGTTAAAGGTGCTACAAAATTTGCATAGCCGATGATAAAGCGTCTGTGAAAATTACATGTCCCAAGGAACTGACGCAATTGCTGCACATTCCTTGGTGTTGGGTATTGTAAGATCGCTGCTATCCGGTCCGGATCTGCAGACACACCTGTTCTATTTATTCGGTGTCCTAAAAACTTGACCTCCTCTCTGCAGAAGCGACACTTGGTGGCATTAATGGTGAAGCCTGCCTTTGTTAATTTGCTCAGAACTGCATCTATGTGCTCCATGTGCTCGTTAAATCTCCTCGAGTATACCAGGATATCATCAACATAAAACACGACGTACTCTAGGCTACTCTCACCCAATGCTAATTTTATCGCCCGGACAAAAGCTGATAAAGAATTTTTAAATCCGTACGGGACCCTTTTGAATTGGTACACCGTCGAATCATACAAGAATGCTGTGTATGGCCTGGAATCTTCATGCAATTCCACTTGATGAAAAGCGGATGATAAATCGAGAGACGTAAGGTAACGTGTCCCGTGAAATTTCTGTAAAAGCTCCTGGATGGGCGTAGTTCGCTCCCTGTCAGGAATCATAAACTGATTCACCTTTCTAGCGTCAACACATAACCTAATTTTACCATTGTCCTTTTTCACCACCATAAGCGGGTTTAGCGTCGGAGAGTTACTAATTTCCAAAATTCCGTCTGCTAGCATTTGGTTTATTTGCTGTCGAACAGCTGGGCGGTGAGCGAACGGAATCGGCCGAGAATACCCTACTATCAGCTGGTCTGTACTGATCCTAAACTTATATTCCAGTAGAGAGCATCTCCCTGGCTTAGTCGTCAGGTTCCTCAAGTACTTAATTAATACACTAAACAACTCCTCTCGCTGAATATCTGAGAGACATTGCACTCTTTCAACTAGGGCCATTACATCATGTTTCTTCAACAATCGTGGTTCAGTGGGTTCTGTTTTGGGATTGGAAACAGGTTCACACGCCGGCAGGTGTTTCTTTAAACAATTCAAACTTATCTCTGTGACTTTGGCAGCACTCCGATCGGCAGAGCCACAACTCCGGATCATTAATTCATCAGATGTCACAGCATCTGGAACAATATAAAAATGGTCGCCCTTTGCGCCAAAATCAAGGGAATTACTACCCTTCGAAACACTCATTGTCCACTTAGGGGACTGAAATAAAAGGGAGCTGCCGTCACTCAAACCCTCACAATTCTCTGTACCTGCGGCGTTGGGTTGGGGAGGTTTAAGGATGAGACAGCTGTCAACTGCCCTGGGTTTATGTAGGTCTTTGCAGCCAGCTGATAGGACTTGGATTCACTGAACTGCAGACATGGGGTTTGACAGGACCACTTCACCACTAACATTCTTAGAAACTTTCTGCAACGTTCCTATCGTTGCAAACGCGTGCTCTCTCCCCACGTCACCCCTGACGTACTTGATAGATTCATGCTTGAAATCTATAATAATACCAAATTCCTTTAAAAACTGACAACCCAATATGGCGTCATTACTGAGCTGAGGTGAAACCATAAACACCCCGTCAAATTCATCGTCTCCCACTTTAAATTCCAAAAGTTCCTCTAGGCGTATTCGGTTCGATTTCTTTCCGAACGCAGTCATCAGAACGGCGCCCTGAACAGGTAAAACCGGTATGATGTTACCTGCTTGCGTCAGCCTCTCATATACCTCTTGTGAGATCAGATTTACTTCACTTCCCGAATCAACTATCGCGCTGATAACAATCTTATTATTTATCTTAATTTCTAATACTGGACTTATGCCAAGGGAAGTCTCGTTTATAAATAATACTACAAAATCTTCAGCATCCTGATGTTTAGTTTCATACGCATTCTCCTCATCGCTACTAATTGATATTTCCTCTACTTTGAAAAATTTTAATGGTGTTGATGCATTGGGTAGACCTAGAACCGCGTCGGTTTTATAAAAGGGAGCCAACCGGTCTGTTATAGTCCCTTCCTTTAGTTTTCCGGATGGACCACAGTCTGTTGCGTTCCTGAGAAAGATGGTGCTTTTGGATTAAGGGTGGGAGGTGCCTCCTCCTGGTTCCCACTCCCTCACCTGTGTCCATAATTCTGATTTCGAAATCTGTTGTTATGGTGCCCATAGTACACTTGCCTCACCTGGCCTCGTNGTAATAAACCAAGTAAATGAAAAATATTCCCGAGGTCCCAGCATGGTGCGGTTACATTATGTCCCCTCCTTCTTTGCTTGCCACGGTTAATGGGTTGAGAATAGGGGAATTTCTAGTCTCAATGATGTCCTCGACTAGCATCTGCCTGATTTGTTCTCTAACAGCTGGTCGGAGGGCAAACGGAATTGGCCTCGAATGACATAGTATTTGGCCGTCGACATCTACCTGGAATTTGTAGATGAAAAGCTTGCACTTCTCAGGTTGTGTTGTCATGTGCTTGCTTTACCGGAATAGAAACTGGTATAGATCACTTTGTTCAGCTGTGGTCAAATCAGCCACTTGCTCTACTTAGGAGTGTAGATCGGTTGCTTGTAATGATCTGGGATCTGGGAAACTGGGTTTTGGGTTGGGGATGGGTTGGCCATGTGGCAGGGCTGTCTCTACTGAGTTGACTTTTAACTCAGATGTAGGGCTGGCACTCAGACAAGCAGGAACTCTGCTTCGGGGGCTACTTATGCAAGCAGCCTCACTCGCTAAAACCACTCTCCATTGGGGCACAACTGATCGCGCATTGCATCAGGGTCCGGGAACTCCTGGTTCCTGTCTGGTTTAAGTGATCCTTTGTAGATCCGAAGACCGGGTCTAGTGCCTTTGGTCGCCACTTTGCCGCATTCGATGGGGTGAGGTAGTAGTCTGTTGCAGTAGTCAGCTGCTCTGGAATGGGGAGGGGGTTTTGCACAGTCAGCTGTTTGGGGGTTTGGTCGCTGACCTGCTAATTTGGATAGAATGTTGTAAGATTCTTTTAACTCTCCACTGTCATTACTGCAAGCACCTTGCGATGCTCCCCTAGTGGCAAATGTCCGCTCTCTTGTTGTACAATTACGGACATACGTGAACTTTCCTGAGTTGAAGTCGATGATAACAGCATGCTCCCTTAGGAAGTGACATCCGAAAATGGCGTCATTATTCAACTGGGGTCAAATTAAGAAGATGGTCGCCTTGGAAGTTGCCTCAAGCATTCATTTGGGATGCCTTCACTTTCACAGGCCTTTCTCAGTTCCAAGGAGTTTATCAATTTTTGTACGTCACATGGTCTGATCCTTTGAGGGGGTTTGTTGTCTACGTTTTCGAGCAGAGATAGAACTCTAGCCTCTACTCGCTGTTCATGGTTATCGTCGCACACATTGTGCGACATGAACTGATTTTCCAAACAATCAGCAATTGCATTGGCTATTTCGAAAGGGTGAAATGTAATGCCTGCAGTACCTTGAATAGCAGATGGTGCCCTTGGTCCATCCCTCTTTAGGAGGGATTTTACAATTGGCCATATACCCTGAGGTGTGACTTCAGCATTACGTATTTTTGTTTCAAACCGTTCAAGTGCCGTGTTTCGGGTCATTCGCCTGATTGATTTTGTGACCCAATTTAGTGCCGTCTTACTCGCTGGGGCCCTGGTTTCATGCCACAATTTTCGTAGCCTCTGTTTATGTTTTAACAGGCGACCTAGACCTGGAAGATCGTAGTTTATGTCCGAAAGTGTACCTTTTCTTGTGGACAACCTATATGCCAAAGCAATATAAGGGCTGCAAAGTCGCGCGCCGCTTTCCCGGCTTCTATCCCAGATTTAATTTATATTTTAGGTCATTTAACTCAGAGGCGAGGCTTTGAAACCGCTCCCAATCTGTGAATTTTTCAATAGGTTCCTAAAGGTTCTTTAACATGATCCAGTATGTGGAATACAATTGGTGGGTGATCTGAATCCAGAATATCGGAGACGATGACATCTGACATTCTGATATTTTTGTGAACCACAATATCCATCACGTCACCATTTCTCGTTGGGGAATAATGAGTGGGGCATTGTGGTGCTGAGATTTCGAAATCACTCATATCAAATAAATCCATGAGTTTCAAGCCTCAGGGGTTTGAAACTTTGTTATTCCATATGGATGCTTAGCATTCAAATCACCTGCCAAAATAGACTTACGTCTAAAGCTTAAGAGCTCAGTGATTTCAGCATCACTCCAGGCCCTGCCTGTGGATTTATAAACAGCTGTAAGCAGTACTTCAATGTTAGCAATTGGTATGCAGACCCCTGTCGCTTCTACTGAAATAAGGGGTAGTAGGTCTGCATGGGTATGGGAGATGCCTTTCCTAACTGCAACGGCAGTTCCGCTTTTTCTGCCAGAGTGGCAGTCGGTTCTATAAATGTGGTAATTTGAAAGAAATATATCTCTTGTGGTTTCAGATGTGTCTCTGAAAACAGGGCCAAATCTATGCGTATGTCTTGCAGCTGTTTACTGAACTCATAGCGCTGCCTCCAAATGCCGTTCGTAATAAATGTTATGCTTTTGAGTGGCCTATGAATTCTAGTGGCCATTTTGTTTCAATATTAAATATAATATGTTAATGGCAATTATTTTGTCTTCTTCAGACACTGCACCATTGATCTCTGTCATAATCTGCTGCACTGCAGTCCCAACTCTCAACATATTGTTGAGAGGTTGACTATTTGCATGAGGAGCATGAACTGACAGACCTGAATCTTTCTGCAGTGCAGGGACCGGTACATTTTGTTGTTTTGTTACTGTAAGGCAAGCTATTTGGGGGGGGGGGTTGCCTGTGGTCGCTGTTGTTCTGCGTTGCCTCGTAGTACCGCCACGAAGGACACGCGTGGGGTGAGGAGGTTCGATGAGAACACCCTCTCCGTAGAAGTTTTCGGTGTTCTCTTCGACTTCCTTTTTGCAGCTCTTCGCTGGCGTGCCTGCAACCCTGATAGTTGGCGGGATGTGGTTTGTCTCCCTCTGCCAACCGGCTCAGTTTAATTCATCATTATAACCACTTTGCACGGACCCCACGGAAAACATCATCTGTATTATCCCGTATTGTTTTAGGCGTGTTTACCTCACTATCGCATAGCAACGGTCGCTGCACCGACACCATAGAAAACAGAATAGCTGTTGTTGAGTTGTGTTTACCGGGTGCACGTATTTACCGAGTCGTTCCTAACACTGGGTAAACACTTCACAACCGATTTTCTGTTTATAGCAACTACCAAAGTTGGTCAAGTTAGAGCGATTTCTCTCTTCACCGTCGTGTCACCGAACAGATCGTTTTACAGAGCTTGGAATTTCGACTTCGACAACGGCTGTCCTGATCGAAGGTTTCCGTGAATTTCATCAGTCCTTCCAGACAAGTGCTCTGATAATCCCTTGATTGGGCCACTACCGCGTACTCCCAAGTCCTTTCCCATTAAGCATTCATCACTCAGCCCCCGTACCTAATAGACCACAGGCTGGGTGAGCCCCAGAGCCGATTTCGGCGCTGTGGAATAAAACATTTTTTGACCTTCCAGGAATCGAAATTCTGTCTTCCAGCCCATAGCCCGTCGCTATCCCGACAGCTCTATTTGTACGATGTATGTTTCATGACCGGCCTCCGTAGTCTAGAGGTAACGTTCCCACCTCATGACTCGTAGTACGCGGGTTCAAAAACCCGGCGGAGATCGTGGAATTTTTAAGAGCGGAATAAGTCAGGGAACAAGTCCTCCGGGAGGAACTTTATACCGTTAGTCCCGTGTCGTAGATTTACAGCACGTAAAAGAACCTCATGTCTCTAGGAGACCTCTGAGCAAAATTAGGCAACATTTCCCGCCCAAGTTGTTTCCAATTCCTCCGGTAGATGGGGGAAGTATTAGGTACCACTGCCAGAGGAGGGGGGACCTCCAGGCAACAAACGGAAGCCATACAAAGAAAGATAATTGTCTAGTCCAAGTCCAAGTCACATTGCGACTGACGGTCATTAGTTAATTTGGTATGGACGGATCGCATAGAAAATAGATTTTATACTTTCGAATGTGCAATTGATGCGCGGACGTGTTTGCAGATTCGTTCCTTAGTAAGGACAGTCGACCTGGTTTGCTCTTGCCTGTGAAATTGTTTCATCGGAAACATGTTTACAGATTCGTTGCCTAGTAATCATGTGGAGAGCAGGACTCATGGTAGTCAAGACTCATTACAACTGAAGGAAGAAACCTTCTGGAAGCAATGAATAGACGAAATTGTAACCACCTCTCCAAATAAACGGCAGCGGTCATCGAATTTTTAAGAGCGAAAAATTCAGGGAACAAGTACTCCGGGAGGGACTTTAAGCCTTGGGTCCCTTGTCGTAGCTTTACGGCACATAAAAGAAGCTCATATCTCCAAAGGATGTCATTGAGCCAAATTACTGACGTTTCCCGCCCAACAGCAGTCTCTAATACTTCCGTTAGATGGGTGGAGCATTATAGATACCTCTCAGCTAGTAGGTCCGGTCTCGCTGGTAGGGCGGGACTGATGGTAAGCACCAATACCTGTAGGATATAGAGACTGGTAGAATTTCATAGAGGGAAGCACAATGGACCAATACACGTCTAAGTGCATGGGGAAACCCACACTATCCACTAACTAACTAACTAACTAACTAACTAACCACCTCTCCACGGGTGAAAAGTTTCAGTGAGAAAGTGCAAATGGTAGGCATTAATGTGTGTATTATCCTGGACGGAATAGTGGCGAGTGCAGCAAATTTTACAAACATGTGTTTCCTTTGTTCCACAACGAAATAGAAGTGTTGTTCCCTGAAACATGATACTGAAGTGTGCGTGAAGGAAGAATACACCATTACGTTCATTTATTGAGTTAACGAAAGCAAGTGCATATAAGAATAATGGGTGTATAGTAAAAGACAATGTGTCATTGAAATATTGTTGCACTATTATTCATAATTTCGCGTGAAATATTTACAGTGATTTGCACAATATGTGTTGTAGTGGTTGAATGGATAGAAAGTGAATTAGATTGTATGAGTGCATATATCGTATAACAGAAAATATGGTGTATTTTTGGTATGTAGCCTCTGGATGCTTCACGTGTGAGTAGGTTTTTATTCAGAACCATATACATGTTTTGTTTTTGTTTTTAGCATAAGTGTAAGTACTTATAAGAAGAGGGTGCAAAGAGAAGTGCTAGTTCCCTTTTGAGGACGTTATTTTTTAATTTACAACTTAGGGCTGGGTGACATAGTGTGGTGAGTGTAATGTATGTTGTTTAGGTCACAATAATGTGGAGTGTAAAGTGAAGTTCAAGTTCTCTAGTGTGACTATATATTTTTGTGTGTAATATTTGCAGTGTTTTCAAGAAAGTTAAGATTTCCATTCACCCACAATGGGTTCAAAATTTCCCCTCTTATGTACATATCTTGCTTGCATGAGAAATTCGTGCTTATAAGAAGGTGCTATCCGAAGTAAAACACATGGTGTCATTGGTGTGATGCTAGCAATCCTCTTCAATGACATTGTGTAAAATGTGCACAGTGGTGAGTAGAGTATGTGTTACAGCATGAAGCATGATGGCAACTGATTTGTAAGTTAGAAGTGTATGTCTGTGTGATAGGCTACTGTTTACAAAGTCCGTATAAAAAGTATCAGGAAAAGTTCCGGGAAAATAGATTTATTTCAGATATTGCTACAATGCCTCGAAATTCTTCAAAATACATCCCTTGTGCATCGGTACACTTTTTGCCAACGGCGTTGCCACGACACGAAGGCTCCCTGGTAGGCGGATTCCGAAAAGTCCTTAAGGGTCCGCGTGCAAGCCTCTTTGACGGCACTCAGGGTCCCATGATGGTGCTCTTTGAGGGAGGACTTCACTTTCGGGAACAGGAAAAAGTATGCTGGTGCCAAGTCGGGACTGAAGGGGAGTTAGGGTACCGTCGCGATGCCGTTTTTTGTCAGGTAGTCGGTCACCTTGGAGCAGGTGTGACTGGGTGCATTGTCGTGATGCAATTTCCCATTTCCGGCGATGGCTGGCCTCACCCGATTGATGACCCTTCTTTTCATTCTTCTTAGCACTTCCAGGTAAAAAGCTCCATTCTCTGTTTGCCCCTCAGGTAGAAATTCGTAGTGGACCACCCCCCCGGGTGTCGAAGAAAATGATGAGCATGGTTTTCATTCTGGATTTGCTCATTCCCGCCTTTTTGGACGAGCTGATGCCGAAGTGTGCCATTCGGAACTTTGACGATTTGTTTCCGGGTCGTACTCGAATATCCAACTTTCGTCTTCCGTGATGACGTTGTCCAGAAAGCCGGGGTCTCCTCAAAGCGTTGCAGAAGGTCTTCGCAAGCAGCCACTCATCTTTGCTTTTGGTCGTCCGTCAACCTTCGGGACGAGTTTCGCGCAGACCTTTCGCATCGCCAAATCTTCAGTGATAATGGTGTGCACCGTCATCCTATCAATGCCAACAAAGTAGCGTACTTAGTTGAGGTACTATGCTACAATCCAGAAGGTCGCGGATTCAAGTCCCTATGAGGTGGATTTTTTCAATGGACCTAATCCTTCCACCCACACAGTGGCCCAGGTATCTACTCAGCCTATAACATAAATGAGTACCAGGAATATTCCTTGGGGGTAAATGGCGGCCGACGCGTAAAGCTGACAAACTTATCGCCATCTGTGAGCCGAATGTCTAAACAAAATATGGAAGCCTCGACGTCTCACAAGCCTATGGGCCTTCACCATCTCTTACAGAGATAGTTTTACCTTTTTTCTTCTGGAATACAACTCCATTACTATTTTTATTAATTCTGAAAAACCTGCAGCTTACGTCTTCAGGGTAGGAAACATAAACTCGACCGTACTGTAACTCAGGAAATTGACAGTCGATTTCCCACCACGACAACCAGGGTTCAAACTAGATCACTTCATGTGAGACTTGCGATAGACAGAGTTGTACTGGGGAGGGTTTCCTCCGACTACTTCGGTTTCCCCTGCCAATTCTCATTCTACCAACATTCGTTAATCATCCTATTATCCAGAGCTATGTCGTCTCGACACTGACAGCATCATTAAAATAAAATTAAATGTAAATTCCATACTGAATATGGAGGCAGTAATTCTCTTCGAAAGCAGAATGTTCCTCCATATAACGCAGTTGTGAGTAACATTAAACATACTTGTGAGGGTCAAAGACTGTATTTTATTTTATTTTATTATGCTATAATAATTAATGTGTGTGTGAGGTTTTATAGTATACTTAATATAGAATTAAAAATTTTCAGCTCTATTGGAGAAGAGAACAGAAAGAAATCTAAGCTGGAGTAAGTAGGTTAGAAGCTAATCTTTTATTATTATTATTATTATTGTGATTATTATTATTATTTAACTGCAAATGGGTTTTCACCCAATGGCAGTGGTACTAGAATAAGACAAAAGACAAAAACACACATAAACACGTCCAAACAAAACACAGCACACAAACATTAGCAGATAGCACACAAACATTAGTAGAAACACAGTTTGATAAATCATAGACCCGTAAGAAAAAGCATTTTTTTTCTTCTGTCTAGGTTGTTCCATATGATGGTACAAAAATTACTTAACTGATTAGTAAAATGTAGAATAAAATATATTAGATTCTTTTATTGTCCTGAATTTATAAAATTTTTCGAAAGGTGATCCTCCATGTTCACTGTACAATTCACGACGCAGTGACACAGTTCTGCACATAGAGTGACAGGTGTTAATCAGAACATTCCTCTTAAAACTCTGTGGCTTAAGTCCACAAGCGAAATATACCGACCGAGCTACCGCCGCTTCTCAGCGAAATTAGTGTCAACTTTTGCGGATAGAGGGTGTCACGTGAGCAGCTCAACGAATCCCCACGGCCGTTAATCTCGGTTTTCTAGACCGGAGTCACTATTTCCTTGAAATAGCCCCTTAACTATCCTCACGAGGCTGAGCGAACCCCGGTCCAGACCCACTACTTCTCAGAAAATCTGGTACCACCAGGAATCATACCCGGGATCTCATACTATAGGGTTTTGGCGAAGGTGTATAACACACAGAGATACTGGGTTTGGGGAATTGTCCATCATCCGGATTCTAAATATTTATGAAAACACATTTCGGAGACTGGATCTGTTTCCGTCATCAGGTGAGGGAAGACACCTACTCTGTTGGGTCCCTTAGAAAGAGCTAGCCTCAATCACTGGTCCACCTCAGGTGAGGGAAGACACCTACTCTGTCCTCCCTTTATGGTCCAGTGGTTGAGGCTAGCTCTTTCTAAGGGACCCAACAGAGTAGGTGTCTTCCCTCACCTGATGACGGAAACAGATCCAGTCTCCGAAACGTGTTTTCTTAAATATTTAGAATCCGGATGATGGACAATTCCCCAAACCCAGTATCTCTGTGTGTTATACACCTTCGCCAAAACCCTATAGTATGAGATCCCGNTTCTAAATACGTTATGTGTGAACTGGGGCAGAGATAAGGGACAATACTGGGATCGAAGTTAAATAATTATAAACAAATAAAGAAGACGAGGGACAGGAAAGAAATTGGGAGACTTGGAAAATAACGCTGAGAGAAAACAGGACTACAGAGCACACTGAATGACCAATGATTCGGTTTCGCAGGGGATAAATGCTACAGTATGGGCGAGTATTATGTTTTCCAAAGCGAGAAGACGTTAGCAGACCTAAACTTTGAACTTAAGTGAATGCAACTACAGCTGTTGATGACTTCAACTTTTTTTGATTGCTTCACATTCTCAAAACTTCTGTTTGCCAAAACAAACTACACCTTCATCAATTTCACCAACCTAACCACACGAAGTGACGTGTTTCAGTCGCGAAGTTAAAACCCACATAATGTGCTAAATTGCCCCTTTACTTTATCCTTTCTTCCCCCTGCTTCAGTAACGCGAACAGACAATGGGGGGTGGGAGGGGTCGTGTCTGGATCTACGAAAATGGGAATACTGTCACCAAACAAAAAGCGAGAAAATTAAATAAACTTGAAATAACAGTGAACCAAATTTGTCGTTTTTAGTACCCGAACTTTCGTATTAGCCATTTTAGTATTGACTGCTTTTCTTGTTTACTTCAGTAAGATATGTACATGTTCAGGGATCATTACACGGGGCAGTCCACAACTGTACAAAATAGAATTCCTCTGTTCTTCCACTTTTCCACAAAACTCCGCCCTTCAACCTTCGTAACGAGTCAGTTTAAATCGGCTATATTACAACTATGATCCTTCCGCAGGTTCACCTATGGAAACCTTGTTACGACTTTTACTTCCTCTAAATGATCGAGTTCGGGCATCTTCCCGGTGGAATCGAAGGGGCGGACCCCCGCGCCCACCAGTCCGAAGACCTCACTAAATCATTCAATCGGTAGTAGCGACGGGCCGTGTGTACAAAGGGCAGGGACGTAATCAACGCGAGCTTATGACTCGCGCTTACTGGGAATTCCTGTCGCCTTGACAGATTACTGATGATGATGATATTACAACTACATACACACAATTACATTCGTAATTCACTAAGCAACATTATTTTCCCATCTACCCCCAGCCCCCTAAGTTGCCTCACACCGCCAAGGTTTGCATGGAAACTCACGTTTAAATATTTTTGCAGGCTCATACCATAGTCGGGGGCACGCGGTAGCGTAGTTGCTTGAGGCAATATGCTACAAGCCGGATGGTGGCGGGTTCGACTCTCTGTGAGGTCACTGAATTTTCTCAATTGATCTAATCCTTCCAGACGAAATATGGCCCTGGGGTCCACTCAGCCTCTGACAGAAATGAGTACCAGGAATCATCCTGGGGGGGTAAAGAGCGGCGTGGGCGTAAGGCTGACAACCTTACCGCCATTTGTGAGCCGATTTTGTAGAAGATGTGGGAACCTCGACGAGTCACACCCCTATGGGCCTTCAGGGCCTGTTACAGGGACAGATTTACCTCTTTATCATAATATAATCACCGCTGTTTCTACTTCTTGTAACATACTCAAGCTATCAAAACTCAGATAAGCAAGCAAAAATAATGTAGGGCTCATAGCCGGTTACATCTCAAAGGTTTCTCACTTACTTACTTACTTACTTACTTACTTACCTACCTACTTACTTATTTACTCATGGAGCTGAGTCCTCCTTGAGTTGCTGCCAATTCTGCAGCTACTCAAGAATTTCCCAGCATTTTATGGAACCCGAAGGTTCATTACCGTGTTCACAAGAGCCCTCCACTTGTCCCTATCCTGAGCCAGGTCAATTCAATCAATTCCATCCCGTCCTATCTCTCTAAGATACATTTTAATATTGTACATCCACCTACGCCTTGGTCTTCCCAGTGGTCTCTTTCTTTCAGGCTTTCCCAGAAATATTCTATACGCATTCTTCGTCTCCCCCATTCGTGCTACATGCCATGATCACCTCATACTCCTTGAGGTCTCTACGGTAGTGAAACCGGAACCACGAAAGTCAAAGACAAATCTAGAATCACACTTTATGCTATGCAATTCGAGACGGACCGAAAAATTTATATGAAAACCACAAATCTAAGCCGGATATTTGGGATGGATTTGCATTGACCAGCATTTTGAAGTAGGCCATGCATAAAGACACTGATCTGACATACTGACAGAATGCCGAAAGCCTGGCTCCAAAGGCTAGTGAAGAATCGCGGAGTGACTCAAATGGGAGGCAGAGGCCGATAATCGCAGATACTGTTAAACTACAGAAAGAGCAGCGGTTGAACAAGCGGCACAATTCCAACGTTCTCTCATGATGTTCATGATGACGATGATGACTGCGAGAAATATGACTTTCAGGGCTTGGCGATTAAGCAGAGGCACAACATTACTTCTTTTGTTTAATTTTCAAACCTTTGTGCAGTAATGTAAGATACAGAATGTGCACCTCCTCAGTTCCTCAGTTCTTCTGCTATATCCCCCTTATTTGGTCTCAGAAACTTAACTTGTTTCTCCTTTAGATTCGCAACATTATGGCGTTCATCTCTTCCCCATAAAACTTCTTCAATGCACACAAGAACTAAGCAACTTCATGGAGCAGAGCCGAGATGCCAGTCTCTCAGCTACTCAAGAATTTCCGAATATATTTTCTGGAACCCGAAAGTTTATTACTGTGTTCACGAGAGCCCTCCACTGGTCGCTATCCTGAGTCAGATCAAAGCAGCCCATCCCACCCCGTCCTACTGCTCTAAGATCCATTTTAATATTGTCCTCCCAGCTATATTTAGGTTGTCCTCATTGTTTCTTTCCTTCTGGCTTTCCAGCCAAATTCCTATATGGGTTTCTGTTCTCTCGATGCGTGTTATTTGCCCTGTCCGTCTCGTCTCCCTAGACTTGATAATTCTAATTATACTTGGCGAAGTGTGCAAGTTAAGAAGCTCCTCATTATGTAGTTCAACACACACACAATTTTTTCCCCCTTGGCACTACAGTCCCAGTGGGCCTAGGCCTATCTCCATGAACTTCTCCGTTCACTTCGGTTTTTCTAGATCTTACACATTCGGTAGAACTCCTTGGGCGGGTGATCAGCTCGTCGCAAGGCTTCTACCTGTACACAAATACAGAAAAACGCAAACACAGAAAAACGCAAACACACAAACTAAACATCCATGCCCTGACTGGGATTCGAACCCACGATCCCTGTTTCCAAGTGAGCGAAGAGAGTACATGTCTTAGACTGCTCGGCTACAGTGACCGGCCAACGCACACAAATACAAGTTATAATTGTAAAGAAAAAAGAGTACAACTTTTAAACCATCAACGATCAGAGTTTCAACTTAGAAGGTTTACTTAGGCCATATTTAGTAACAATGACGTAAAGATGGTGTAACAAGCAGAAAACATGGATATAGTCAATCAATATGTTTTAACAGAGGTAATTAATTTCAATCCATTAAGAGGAGCGTGTCACTTTAAATGATGCAACGTCAAATGGTACATATTTCGCACTTCCTGATCTGAAAACGCGGGAACCCTTATCGTAGTGAACATAACGTCGAGAGTCTTCTCTCTGATGCCTGGTTCACTGTCCCACAAGTTTTGCGCAAGATGGGTACACATAAAACACAGAGAATGGCTTCAGCTTTAACTATTTTAGAGCAATACCACAAAGATAGGGATGAATTTCTCAGTCAGATTACACGAGCAACAGGTGACAAAACCTGGATGAGGTAATGCACACTATCACTAAGGTAGCTGGGAAGACTGAGTGGGAACCAAGAAAATGGTTGCTACTGTAGCTACAGCAAAGCTTTGTTGCACAGTGCAAAAAGTTGCAACTAATCACCTGATTTAAAATGTGGATTGAATACCATACAGCTGAGTGGAACCCCCACTTAATGTTCAACTGAAAAATTATGTCAGTTTATGTTTGATTTTAATGACCCCAGGTCAACAGTCTCAGTGTTAAATGTTCTCCATTCAAGATCTTGCTCAATTTAATATAAAAATCCATTACTCCCCAAAGAGACCTTAAGTGGGCACTTAACTGTCCTGCAGTATTTAACGTATAACACACAAGCTAATATGCATGCAAACGCATGTCAACAGGGTGCCAAATCCCCAATAATTTTTTCCTTACAGATACCCACAGTCCATTTCTTCCTACAGAGTGAGACAAAGTTTCATACCTATGCATTAGAGACAAAACTGTTTCATGCTTCAGTTTCTAACATTTTAGATAGGAGATTGAACATCGACAGAAGTAAAAGCGTGACATACACAAAGCAATAATCCGAATAAACTCACCTTCAGCCACTCAACAATGCACCCTGCATGAAATTCATGCATGCATGGAAGGACTTCAATCAGCTCATCTCCTTTGAAATCACACATGCACACCACACATGATGTCTGATGTTCGATACTGGAGTCTGCACCAAACCTGAACCAAATATCACAACTACTTCAACATCTGCAACTAAATTAAGGTAAAGTGACAATAATGACTATCATTGTTCCAGTAACGAAGCCTATAGCTCCGTGTATTTTTCACCATTCTTTTAATCAGCAGTTTGAGGTTATGAAAACGAATTTCTTATTTTAGGTCGAGGAAGTTTTCGAAGGGTTCCAAAACGTGGACAGAACAGAGAAGTTAAAAACAGATAGAAGCTGCTGAGTATTTGGCGAAAATTCTAGCCAAATTTTGATGTTATACCTATAAATTTACATGTCACCGTATGATCCACTTTTCTTATTTTCCGGAAGTTACGTGAACTGTAACATACAAAATTCAGGTGTGATTTTACATATAAATGGCACAATATCCTCAGATGAAAAGCACTGAAAGTAGAAAATTCGTTATCGTAATTTTTTAGCCTTGAGGCACTAATATGTCCGTCATTAGGCGGTAGCACTAACTTGTTCTTGGGAATTTCAATATCGCATTGCGCAGTTTACTGTCGCCACACAATTCCGTCCGTGAAATTTACGTCCTAGTGTCAATGTTCGAATACACATAATGTTCCACAAAGAAAAGTATTTAATTAAATGTAACAGCTGTAATGGCATAGAGAGCAAATAAGTGGTCATGGCAGAGATTGCTGTGCGCGAACTTCAGTTTAGCATACAGGGAAAAGACAAAACAGATATAAACATTTCATTAAAGGAACTTATTTTCAGGCTGAGCTTAATGATAAAGAGATAGCCAATACTTGAGGACACCAAGTATTATGATGTGGCATATCTGGTCACAACAATTGTGGATCCAGTAGAAACGTCCATTCCTAGGGAACAGCACGGTAAAAACACGTGACTGTGTTTATTATGAGGCCTGCGCCATGTTCCCACAGCAACAAGAATGCACCCAATATAGGAAGTGTTGGAAATGGTGTTTTCTATGCGCTGAGGCTGCATAAAGAGTCACTTTCCAGTTGTGAGTTTGTCCAAATTAGGTTGAAGAAAGTCAAAATTAGTTTAGAATTCCTTAAATTATCATGAAATCCCTCAAAAACTGATTAACATTAATTAATAATTAAATAACGTCAAAAAAACTGGAAAATTTCCATAAATTAAAGTGAAATCTTTGACAATTTATTGAAATTCTTTATATTAACTTGAAATCTAATAATTCTTGGTCAAAATTTCGAAAATTACTTTGAAATCTTTCAAAACTTGGTTTATATTCGTCGAAAAACTAACATCAATCAAAATTGACTTAATTTTCCCTAATATGATGTAGAAATTGTCAATAATTTGGACAGAATTCCATTTAATAAGAAGAAATCTTTCACATATTGTCTGTATTTCCTTATATTAACGTGAAATCATCAAACAATATATGGACAAAATTTCATAAAATAGGTTGTGTTCGTTCACAGTTCGTTTAAATTCTTTTAATTATCTTAGAATGACTGAACATTTTAATAAAATTCATAAAATAATTTAGTAATTATCAGAAATGTGAAGGAATTCCTTAAAATAGGGTGAAATCTTTTATAAATTTGTTGAAATTCTTTATTTTAACTTGAACTTTTCAAAGAATTTTACGTTAAATTTATATAAATTTCGTTGAATTCGTTAAAAATTCAATTAAAATTCCGTAAATTAACTTCGTTCGTTCAAAGTTTCTTTAAATTTCTGGGAATATTATGTAAATCGTCAAAAAGTCTGTTAGAAAAAAAAAAATAGCGTGAAATCTTTCACAAAATAATTGATATTATTTATATGAAGTTGAAATCGACAAAGAATTTTGGTTAAAATTATATGAATTAGGTTGAAGTAGGTCAAAATTAATTTAGAATTCCTTAAATTATCATGAAATCCCTCAAAATATGATTAAAATTAATTAATAATTAAAAAACGTAAAAAAATTGGATAGATTTCCATAAATTGAAGTGGAATCTTTGACAATTTTTTGAAATTCTTTATATTAACTTGAAATCTAATAATTCTTGGTCAAAATTTCATAAATTACGTTGAAATCTTTCAAAACAAGGTTTATATTCGTTAAATTTACCTTAACAGCAATCAAAATTGACTTAAATTTCCCTAATATAATTTAGAAATCATCCATAATTTGGACAGAATTCCATTCAATAAGAAGAAATCTTTCACATATTGTCTGTAATTCCTTATAGTAACGTGAAAAAGTAAAAGAATATTCGGTAAAAATGTCATACAATAGTTTGATTTCGTTCATAATTGTTTGAATTCTTTTAATTAACTTAGAATTACTGAACATTTTATTAAAATTCATTAAATAATACAGTAATTATCAGAAATTTAGGAATTCCTTAAATTAGAGTGAAATCTGTTATAAATTGGTTGAAATTCTTTATTTTAAGGTGAACATTTCAAAGAATTTTAG
>NW_019731263.1:10411-10644 GCF_002891405.2 Cryptotermes secundus | reverse complement strand
AGGAAATATTATGATAAATCTTCGAGAAGTCTGCTAGAATTCCAAAAATTAGTGTGAAATCATACAAAAAAAATTGATGTTATTTATATTAAGTTGAAATCTTGAAAGAATTTTTGGTTTAAATTATATGAATTAGGTTGATGAAGGTCAAAATTAGTTTAGAATTACTTAATTTATCAGGAAATCCCTCAAAATTTGATTAAAATTAATTAATAATTAAATATCGTCAAAAA
>NW_019731263.1:0-7925 GCF_002891405.2 Cryptotermes secundus | reverse complement strand
ATATAACCCAAAACACCTATGTCCAAAGTTGAACGGTTACGGAGATAATGGCCCAAGAAAAGTGTGTTCTTCTGGCCGGTCCACGCACTGTACCTGTCAGCTGACAAGTCGTATCGATGTTTGTCCTTGAGTGTGGTGATGACGGCTCATACTAGCCGCATACACTCGCATACCAGAATGCACAGTCAGCAACGTTACGTCAGTGCTTGCCATTCATGTGTCGTGTATATTGCTTGGAATCCTAAGGACAACTATGACATGGTGTGCTTTTTTTTTTGTAGTTCAATTTAATGGCTTCATGTCACTCACAAGTTAGTTTGATGTTACGTGCATTATTAACATTACAGAAACCACATATTCCTGCCAGTTTTAATATGTATTTTGTAATCAACAAGTGTATAACACCGGTCAAAGTTTCACACTTCTCTGGCCATTATCTCCGTAACCGTTCAACTTTGGACATAGGTGTTTTGGGTTATATCGGCATACTTTAACATAAGGAACACCCTCCTGAAATTTGGCACATTACTCCTGGGACATCCTGTATATACGGCTGGGTCTTCTCTATGTGTTGTCATGCGTAGGTATAGGCCTTGCGAACGGCTGATTGCCCGTCCAAGGGACCTACCAAATACGTATGTAAAACTTTTATGATTTCAGAAAATAATTCTAACAGATCAGAGGCCTGCTCTTTAAGGCAGAAGAAGATAAGGTTAAGGTTACAGACGGAAAGTGTAAAACGTAAAATACATATTAATATCTGATTAGTTTTACGAGTAATTATACAAACCAATTTATTGTAGTTGTACATACTATGATGTTCTCATGGTACTGATTATGAAGAATACTAGTGCATAAGAAATAACGCCATGTAATCTGACATCGTTTTTACAGATATTTCACAGGAATATCTTGCGTCTGTCTTCAGGGAAGAAGAAAATAGAGGCTGTATGTTGCTCTGAAACGTCGGTAAACATCTACCAGGTTACGCGATTTCACATCACAGAAGAACATTGATCACAAACAATTCCATCTTATGGAATATAACGCCGTATTAATTCAATATTATATTTAAGCATCCTGTTGCACTCCATACGATAAATGATATATACTCCGTCTCAAGTGCAAACAATATATTCTGTGTCTTTGATCTTGCTCCCTACACTACATGTTTCGGCCTCAGACGGCCATCATCAGGTGTATAACACTCACGTCGCTGTCACACTGCACCCATTTCAAAATTTAACATCTAAAACACTCTCCCTGTCATTATCAACTTCTACTTCGTTAATAGCTGTCCACCCGTAGATTACTTCACACTCATTAATTTTGACTTTATTGTAATAGCACCATAATGAAATCTTTAGTTCTAATTTTAAACCTTTAAATTTTTGTCCAAATTTTAAAATTTTTTAAAATTGTTAGGTTTATTCGCCCTGTGTTTGAAGTGCTGCAGCGGCTAGTTCTTGTTTCCACGCTGTATAGGTGTTATCTGTAATATACAAATATATTTGTATTACCATATTATGTATGTGGTGTTTTCCTATGTGTGTATATTGTTATTTGTACTTACCCTGTGTAGTCTTTCTGTGTGCGTGCCGCTGCTATTCTTTACTACGTGTGCCGTCTGATGTACTGTGTGCTGAGTTTTATGTTTGTGAGTGTAAGGGGGAATGGGTAGTGGGGAGAGGAAGGTACCGTTAGTCTGTATAGATTTCGTGTATCGTTTGAAATATAGGATTGTGTGTTTCTATGTGTGTATCATTCATGTGTAGGCCTTTCTTACTTATTTTATATATATGGTATTTCTCTAATGTATTCAAATGTCTGCCCTTCTTTCCCGTTGTTACAACTTCCATTACCNTAAATGTTCTGCCTGTTTGCCCAATGTATTTCAATGGGCAATCTACACATTTCATTTGGTATATGCCACTTTTATTGTATTTATCTAATTGTGGTTTTTGTTTGAGTATATTTCCTATTGTGTTTCGTGTGCGGAATGCTACTTTTATCTGTGTGTCTTTGAAAAGTTTTGTAACTTTTCTCACTTCTTTTGTACTATATGTAAATGTGGCCCACTTTGTTTTATGTTGTTCGTCGTCATGTATGTTTGGTTTTGGTTTTCGTGTTGTCTAATTTAATCTATTGATTATGTTTGTGCTGTATCCGTTGTTATGTAGTATGTTTTTAATAGTGTTCTTCTCTATTTGTTTTCCCTTTTCTGTTATTGGGTATGTGTACAGTCTATTTATGAGGTAACTAATGCCTGACAATTTGTGCTCGAATGGATGGCACGAACTGTTAGGTATAATAATGTCTGTTTGTGTGGGTTTCCTATATATTGCAAATTGCAACCTACCTTCATTGCGATATATTGTTATATCTAGAAAATTAATTGATTCTCNAAAGTTAATTGATTCTTGTTCTTCTCTTTCAATGGTGAACTTTATATTTTGTTGCAATTCATTAATTTCTTTGAGTGTATGTTCTATGTTTGTTATTTTTTCATCATATATTATTAATATGTCATCGACATATCTGAAGTAGGCCACTATTTGTTGTTTTACTAGAATGGGATATATTTGTGTGTGTTCCATATATTGTATATATGTTTCTGCTAATATAGCTGATGTTGGGGCTCCCATAGCTAGTCCATCAGTTTGTTTGTAGTATTCTTCGTCTATTTGGAAATAATTTTGTTCAAACACTGTTTTTAACATATGTATTATTTCTTTGTGGCTTTCTTTATTTATTTTATGGTTTTTTTCAAATATAGTGTTTATTATATCCATGGTGTTAGTTTTTGGTATATTTGTATACATGTTTTCAATGTCAAAAGAACATAATCTCATGTTTTCGTTAAGTTTAATAGTTTGTAAATCTATCATTAGGTGGGAGGAGTTTTTGACATTGTACGCGTTTGGCAGTTCCAGATAATCATGCAATACTTTCGCTAATTTTCTTGTCATTTCGTAAGCTGGGGCGTTCTTCCAGTTTATTATTGGTCTAATGGGTGTGTTAGGTTTATGTAATTTTATTGTGGCGTGTAGGTTTGGGGCTGTGGGGTTCATATTTGTAAATCTCCATTTGTCTTGTATGATGTTATTACACTGTTTCAGTGTTTGTTTTACCGCCCTTTGATATTGTTGGGTCGGATTTTTGTCAATTTTAATGAATTGGTTATTGTGTATGAAGAGATTTATTTTCTGTTTATATTCTTCTTGTGTTAGTATTACTAGTGTTTTTCCTTTATCTGCTTTCGTTATAATAAGTTTATTCTCTTCAATTTTATTTTTTATATTCATTAATTGTTTCCATTCCCTTTTATCTTCCTTATCTTTATTGGTTTTATTCCTTTCGTTATTCTTGTGTATATCTTTTAGTTTCTTCGCAATTAGGTGTCTATAATAACTTTGTTCTGTTATGTCTAGGTTATTTACTGCTGTTTCAGCTTCTAGGGCTAATGTCTCAATCCATTTTTTATTCTTGTGATGTAGATTATATTTCAGGCCTTTACTTAGTAACTGGGTTTCTTCGTGTGTAAATTGTATATTTGTTTGATTCACTACTCTCGTGTATTGTATGTTTTTGCTTGTTATATATATATATTTTGTGTTTTCTTCATATTGTTTATTTTTTGTTGTTGTTTTAGATATGTTGTTTCTATATTTTGTTGTAACTTTTCTTCTACTGATTGCTCGAAGTTATTCCATGTTCGTTGCCATGTGTTTGCATTGTGTATGTGTATGTGATAAAGTTGTGTGTTTAATTGTTGTTTCTTTTTATATAGAAATTTTATTTCATTTTTTATGCGTAATGTTTGGGCTTGTATTTGTGTTTTCTTAGCCGCTTCGTTGTTTGTTGTTATTTTCACGTATGCGTATTTTGGTACTAGTTTTTCCTTCAGACAGGTTTTGTTAAATTTTATGTTAGCGTTGCAGTGTAACAGTTTCCGTTTACAATTCATATATTTATAAATGCTTTTTGTATGACCACTGTTTACAATATTATATTTAAGCATCCTGTTGCACTCCATACGATAAATGATATATACTCCGTCTCAAGTGCAAACAATATATTCTGTGTCTTTGATCTTGCTCCCTACACTACATGTTTCGGCCTCAGACGGCCATCATCAGGTGTATAACACTCACGTCGCTTATTGGGGGTGGAGTCCAGGTGGGTCCACTCGGCACAGCGGCCACTGATTGGCCTACTGTAGCCTGCCCCGTGTGATTATGATGATGGAGAATTTGGTGGAATGAAGATTGACAGGGGAAACCGAAGTACTCAGAGGAAACCTGCCCCAGTGCCACTTTTTCCATCACAAATCCTACGTGACCAAACCCGGGATCGAACCAGGGCCGCCGCGATGGGAAGCCAGCGACTAACCGCGTGAGCTACGGCGCGGCTATATAACGCCGTATAGTCCGTTAAACGTCAACCGACGTTTCGGAGGAATAAGTCAGTTCCATCTTCAAAGTAGAAAAATAAGCCAGGCAACAAACGAGCTTGAAGTAGGTAGCACGCAGGGATCTACTTCTGGAAGCGATATGTTTCTCCGAAATATCTCTCGACCTTCAACAGGGTACACTGCCGCTGTGAGAACCTCAAATCTCACATAGTATTCATCACAGTTTCATGTTTCCTGCAGAATCAAGAAACAAGACCATACATGTACTTATGTCCCACTACGAGATGAACGTGTTTCTACATCTGGAATGCAAAGTGAGACCCCGTCTCTGCCTCTATCAGTCTCACACCTACCTGTATCTACTCTGGAATGGTATCAACTATTTGTGCTCTGTGCAGTCGTTTGAAAGCAAGCAAGGCTTTGCTTCTGCCTTTTCTAATTTCCTCTGATGTCACCTGATGCACTTCCCTCAGAGCAAAAATGAACACAGTAAAGAGTGACGTCATGCAACATCCGGAACTTCATAACTCGTTTCTATTGTACCAAGTGCAAACAGTAGAAGAACAGGAACAGGAAATGTCTGTCTTTAGGCGGGTACAGCCTGAGGACGCGGGTAGAAACGAACTGTTAACTGTAAAAATTAATTGTACTTTTTTTTTTAAGGGCTTAGCCTGTTGAAACTGGATCCCTGGAGATAATAAAAGAAAATAAGTTTCCACGGGTTGACATATCGATAACGTTCATGACTCATATTTGGCATGTGTTTGATTCGTTTCTCGACCGGCACATCTGTCTATGGCTCTACAGCCCTTTGTTGGCATTGTGGGCTTTTTCAGTTTCATTATCTTTTACATAGTCGGTAGGACTCCTTGGACATGTGATCAGCCCGTCTCAAGGCCACTACCTGCACATAGGATACAGAAATACAGAAATACAGAATAAATGCACACAGACAACTATACGTCAAGTTGGATTCGAACAAACGATCCCAGTGTTTGAACGTGCGAAGACGCCGGAATAGTGCCTCGAATAAGCCACAACCGCTTCCTTACAAATCATAATTTATCATTCATGTATCATCTTGCCATTATTATCGAACAAAATCTCTATTTGTATGTAATTCCTTATATTAACATGAAATCATCAAAGAATATTCTGAAAAACTTTCATAAAATAGGTTGAGTTCCTTAAAAATTTGGTTAAAATAACTTAAATTACACTGAAAGACTGAACATGTTCTAAAAATTCATTCAATAAGATAGTAATTATCAGAAACTTTAAGTAGTTCCTTAAATTAGAGTGAAATCTTTAAAAAAAATCTTTGACGTTCTTTACTTAACTTGAAAAAGTCAAAGAATTTTAGGTTAAAATTATATACATTTCGTTGAAATCGTTCAAAATTCAATTAAGATTCCTTAAATTAACTTCGAATCGTTGAAAATTTCTATAAATGTCGTGAAATATTATGTTAATCGTCAAAACGTCTGCTAGAATTCCCAAAATTAGTGTGAAATCTTTCACAAATTAATTGATATTATTTATATTAAGTTGAAATCGAGAAAGAATCTTTGGTTAAAATTAGATGAATTAGCTTGAAGGAGGTCAAAATTAGTTTACAATTCCTTAAATTATTATGAAATCCCTCAAAATTTTATTAAAATTGTGTATTAAAATAATATCATCAAAAAATTGGATAGATCCATAAATTTAAGTGGAATCTTTGACAATTTGTTGAAATTCTTTATATTAACTTGAAATCTGTTGAAAATTCTAGGTCAATATTTCGTACATTATGTAGAAATCATTCAAAATTTGGTTTATAATAGTTAATTTTAACCGAATATCTATTAAAATTGACTTAAATTTCCCTAACATAATGTAGAAATCGTCAATAATTTGGACAGAATTCCATTTAATAAGAAGAAATCTTTCACATATTGTATGTAATTCCTCATATTAACGTGAGATCTTCAAAGAATTTTCGGAAAATATTTCACAAAATAGGTTTAGTTCGTTCATAATTTTTTAAATTTTTCATTAACTTAGAATGGCTGAACATTTTATTAAAATTCATTAAATAATATAGTAATTATCAGAAATTTGAAGGAATTCCAACTATTTGCATCTTATTTCAGAGTTTTACCATTCACTGCTGGTAAAACCTCATAATCTATGGGAAGATAGTAAAAGTAATAAAATGCTTTTTTTTTTTGCTGTTGAAAATGGGTTTAAAATGTGCAGAGTACATAAATATGTAGGCAAAATATAGAGAACGATATAAATTCAATAGTTTATTCTTGTAATTGATTCTTCTTTGTATTTTTGGTTTATAAATTACAATTTTTCAAGCACATTCATTATCTAAGTTGTATTTTTAAAATGTTGCTGCAACTCAAAAGAATGAGTAAAATAAATAGAAGGTTCTGGACTGAATGGTAGCAGGCATTACCTGAAGTCATATTAATTTCCTCCTGAATCAGGTTTTGATTTTAAATTTCCCCAATATCTGAACTGTGTCACATTTTCAAAATATCTGTAAAGTATCTCTGCCCTGTATTGTGGTGATGAGACAGCAACAACTACTTAGTTTTCTCTGTGTTTACTTTTAGACCAGCCTCCTTACCAGCATTAGATAAAGTTTTGTGTTTTTTTCTTTATGGTATCTAGATTATCACCCATTAGATTCACATCATCAGCATAGACCAAGAGCTGAAGTGTTCCATTTAATTTCAGTCCCAGCTGGTTTTCCTGCCCTGATAGGGACTCGAACTCCGATCCTTCTTTTGTTCAGTTGCAGCTAGGAGGAATAACATCCAAATTGAATAGTTATGGAATAATTATGTTTTCTGCACTGTAGCGTCTATTGTAAGAACAGAGTGTTTTTATATTAGTCTTTAGTCCTGTCTTGCAACGAAGATACTGGTGTAGTGCGCGATGCGGCTGCTAGGGGGGACCATGGCGGGATCACTGTACAGGTCTTGCGAACAGTGTGCCAATTTCACCAGCGCACCAGATATTCTGTTTACAAATAAAGAGTTGCAAAAGTATCGGGTAATTTAAGCAAACAGGCAATTTGCATTTTGAAAGTTTGTAATGCCACGAACTTATTATGTAATCTGCAGTATTAGAATTTTAACGTATATGATAAATGATACAAACTCCGTCCTAAGTGCAAACAATATATATTATATGTCTTTGATCTTGTTCTTTCTACACTACATGTTTCGGCCTCTATCGGCCATCATCGGGTGTATACTCTTAACGTTGCTGCCACACTGAACCCAGTCTAAAATTTAACATTTAAAAACACAATGTCACATTCTTCGTCTTATCAACATCTACATCGTTGATATGTGTCTGGTATGTAGATATTGTTTTGCACACGTCAAATTTGATATTCTTGTAGTAGCACTCTAAAAATGTTTAGTTATGATGTTTTTAAAACCTTTTAAATTTTTCTCTAAATTCTAAATTTAAAATTTAAAATTCTTAGGGTTACTCGCCCTATGTC
>NW_019731262.1:3833751-3845447 GCF_002891405.2 Cryptotermes secundus | reverse complement strand
TAAGTTCACAAAACAAGACACTATTGTGTCAACATCTGCTTATTTGACTGTTAATATCTTCAGTATATGTTTTGACCCTTACCTGGGTCATCCTCAGGTGTACATGAATATCTGGTGTCAAGATTTCTTACTTGGATATTTAGATATTTAACACAGTTAAAACTTGACATAAAACTGATACTGACCAGGTAACTAAATGAATTAAAAGTTGTAAAATTAAAATTACAGTTGAAATTCCTGGGCAATATGCCTAATGTACAATACTGACTGCTCAGTTCCCGATCTCCAGGGCTAGAGTCTTGTTAAATTCCTCCTTGCATCGTAGCTGCAGTCTTGTGCCCAGATTCTTTATTCCAATTTTGCACTCCAGGCCCCTCCACAGTCTCTTCTGGAACATCCCTCCTTTCAAACTTCTTGATGCAACATCAGTCAGTTTTGTCCCCGACGCCTGTGTCCCGCACAGCTAGTAACCTTCCATCTGCCTGCAGTCAATTCCTTCCACGGCTCACAATTTTCCTGGGTCTGAATTTTCCTGAAAATGTTTCCCTTGCACCATGCCACTGATGCACAACAGGACACCCTCCTGGAGGTGGCAGCCAACTTCCTCCAGGATCCACAATCTCCTCAGGTCAGTTCTTTGGCTCTCTGCATCACTCTGCAGCTTGCTTCCAGGCCCTATGCCACTTCTTCCATCCTTCGACCAGTTTCAGTTTCATTTACATTTACATTTATTTTTCATTTCATGGATCCAATCATCTCCCTGTAGGGCTGGATATAAAACATGTCACATATTACAAATTCACGATGACTACACATCATTCGTCCTTGGTCAAATAAAATATAAAATCAAGCCTCAGACCGAATACTGGCACACTACTGCATCTTCCTCAGGGGACTCCTGGTGTTCCATTTCGTATTCCATTTTCTCTGAGGCTGGCTCCTTGCACTCCAAACATGCCTCTGTCATTTCCTGGCAGACCATCATCTCTTGGAAGGCTTTCTGGAGATTCTCTATCTCATGGTTAACAAGCATCATGACATTTCCACCTTGCTGTTGGATCATCTCATCCCTCTCTGAACATATGAATTGTATTACAGCCTCTATCTTCTCTTGACTGACTCTGATCATCTCTTGCTTCTGTTCCTGACCCACTCTTATTTCTTGTTTCATTTTTTCTCTGTCAGTTTACTGTCAGCCTCTGCCCTTTCCTGCATTGTTTTCATGTTCTCTTTGATTTCATATTTCATTTCATTCATCTTTCCTTGACTGGTGTCCATTTTGACATTCATTTCGGCCAGCATGGCTTTCAGGATTCCATGTGTTCCATTTTTGTCAAATGGCACTGTAAAATATACCATTCCAATAATCAATCACTCCGATCCAATCTGTACCACTTCTAACACCAGCTGTCATGGGTTTAAGGCTGTGACTACTGACAACAAACTGTCCCATATTTGACGGCCATAACCACTGCCAAAGAATCCAATACTATCTGAGCCGCCAACTTCTGATACCAAAATGTCACATGTAGGGTGGTACGCATGACGAAATGACAGGTTCTAGTTCAGACGATTGGATTTATTAGCACCTTGGTTACAACCTCTCCGAATCATACTTAAATTATGGCTCTATTGCTGATTTACACATAATTCACTGTTGCATGCACACACTAGTCCTCTCCAGGTAACGTATCTCAACAGAAAAATTAGCGTTTCAAATCACTACACATGAATAAAGTCACACACATCTTCACACGACGAACTTCCCACGACTGTCACTTATAACTCTGTTACTTAAACACCGAACTGCATGGAATCTCCTTATATAGCCTCCACACCGGCCACACATAAAAAAAGCCTCTATTGTTGTCAAGGAGTGTTTACCGCGACATTGCATAGCAATGGTTGCCGCACAGACTCCAAAGAAAGCCATTCACATGATAACCATATTGCCAACATATTGGCATACTGACTGTTGTCTAACAACAAACTACAAACATTCATCCTACTGTCGAGTGCACTTACGCAACTGAAGGTTGTTTATAGGTTGCAGCCTAGAAACGCTCTGGCCATCAATGTTACACTATGAAACAAAATTTTATGATTTATTCATCTCCTACTGCAGTCAGAGCAATTTACATAACAGGAGTAGGGAGTGTCAGATATGTAGCTCAATGGAGAAAACAATTTTTATCATGAAAACTTCAGGAAAGCAACCACTACAGACACTGTGATGAGATAATTTAGTGCTACAACAGATCTGAACGAAGTATTTTTAACAACGAGCTTCTGTGTTAGTAGCAGTAAATTGACAATTACCTGGATTAGGCCTTGGTTTTCAAATTCCCAAGCTTACCCTGTACATACAGTTGCCTTAAAAAGACTGTTCTCTAAATCATCGCAATGCAGCTGCAAAACATACTGCACTACAAATGGAAACTGGTTGCCACATCAAGTTCAGCAAACTTGCAGACCCTGAAAATCATTTCAACAGTAAAGTAATCCACTTCCTGTATTTGATACAGAAAGTGAAACCTGTGAGTCATGTGCGAGCATCTCTCAAACTGACTTTCAGAGCATTTTATGCTCATGCATACTCTGCTGTACATTCAGTCGCAATATTTATTCCAGACGGCATCTACATGAACTTTATGAACGTGAAGACTACTGTCCCCCGTAATGTGACACCACATACCAATCCTTCAGAGGAACTTCCTGCCTCCATCTTCTTACTTACTCATGGAGCTGAGCCCTTCTGGAGGAGCCGCCAATTCTGCAGCTACTCAAGAATTTCCAAGCATTTTATGAAACCCAAAGGTTCATCACCATGTTCACAAGAGCCCTCCACTGGTCCCTATCCTGAGCCAGATCTGTCCAATTCATACCATCCCATCCTATCTCTCTAAGATCCATTCTAATATTGTCCACCCACCTATGCCTTGGTGTTCCCTGTGGTCTCTTCCCTTCTGGCTTTCCCACCAATATCCTATACACATTCCTCATCTCCACCATTCGTGCTACATGACCTGCCCACCTCATCCTCCTTGACTTGATCATTCTAATTATACTTGGAGAAGAGTACAAGTTATGAAGCTCCTCATTATGCAGTTTTCTCCAACCACCTGTCACTTCGTCTCTCTTCAGTCCAAACATTCTCCTCAACACCCTCAGTTCCTTAATGTCAGAGACCAAGTTTCACACCCATACAGAACCACAGGCAAAATTATAGTTTTGTATATTCTAATTTTTATGTTTTTGGACAACAGACGAGAAGACAAAAGGTTCTGGACTGAATGGTAGCAAGCATTACCCAAGTTCAATCGCCTCTTAATTTCCTCCTGAATCAGGTTTCAATCTGTTATCATTGTTCCCAAATATCTGAACTGTGCCACATTTTCAAAACATCTGTTTCCTGTCTTTATGTCATGATTTTGCCCTGCATTTTGGTGATGAGATAGCAACATATACTTAGTTTTCTCTGCGTTACTTCTAGACCAACCTCTTTACTTGTGTCAATTAAAGCCTCCATCTTCTGGGGTTTCAAATTGTCATATTTTACATAACTACTACATTTCACATTATAATTGGTCATCTTCAGATGGTTATCCAACTACTGTGTTTCTGGACACTATCCATTATCTTGCTTCCATTTGAATGTTTGAGAGACTGGATTCTGTCTCCGTCTTTGGGTGGAACCTACTGGGCCCAATCGATGGAGCTAGTCAGTCTCTCCGAACACCAGCAGTCAGAGTCAGAGTTACTTTATGACTGGCGGTTTACTGCCAATCAGTTCGTCTTGGCAACAAGCCCCTTGAGACTCACAACCGGTTTCTTTTTTATTTTCCAACTGAACACTTGCAGTCACAGTCCTTATGTAACATCCTCTCTGATGAGAGTATGGGTCTGTTGTTTACATCTGCTGCTGGCCCTCACCAGTGCAGTCATTCTCAGGTACATGTCCCCAGGGAATCATTCTTAAAATCAGAGTATTATCAGAACAGAAGTCACTCTATTCTTATAGTATTCTGCTTTTAACAACAACAGCTGTAATATAGAGGAGGCAAAATATTATGTTCTAACATCCATGAGCTAATTACTTCTATTTGGCATAAGGAAACACTGCCTGATCAGTGGAAGGAGTCTATTATTGTACCAGTTCACAAGAAGGGTGATAAAACTGACTGTAATAATTATCGGGGGATATCACTGCTATCAACTTCATACAATATTCTTATCTCTAGCTCAACTCCATACATAGATGAAATTATCAGGGATCATCAGTGTGGGGTTCGACGTAACAGATCAACTACTGATCAGATCTTTTGCATTTATCAGATACTGGAGAGAAAGTGTGAGTACAATGAGACAGTACATCAGCTATTCATAGACTCCAAGAAAGCCTGTGATTCACTTAGGAGGGAAGTATTGTGCAATATTCTCATAGAGTTTTGGGTTCCCACGACGCTTGACAGGCTATTAAAATGTTTTTAAACGAAACATATAGTAAAGTCCATATAGATAAACATTTGTCTGACAAATTTCATATCCAGAATGGTCTAAAACAAGGAGATGCTTTATCGCCACTCCTTTTCAACTTTGCTTTAGAATATGCCATTAGGAAGGTCCAGGAAAACCAGGTGTGAATGAATTAAACAGGATACATCAGCTGTTGCTCTATGCCGATGATGTGAATCTACTGCGTGATAATATAGATACCATAAAGAAAAACACATAAACTTTAACTGATGCAAGTAAAGAGGTTGGTTTAGAAATAAACACAGAGAAACCTAAGTATATGTTGCTGTCTCATCACCAAAATGCAAGGCAAAATCATGACATAACAATAGAAAACAGATGTTTTGAAAATGTGGCGCAGTTCACATATTTGGGAACAACAATAACAAATAAAAACCTGATTGAGGAGGAAATTAAGAGGAGATTGAACTCTGGTAATGTTTGCTACCATTCAGTCCAGAACCATTTGTCTCCTCCTCTGCTGTACAAAAACATAATAATTAGAATATACAAAACTGTAATTTTGCCGGTGGTTATGTATGGGTGTGAATCTTGGTCTCTGACATTAAGGGAGGAACATAGACTGAGGGTGTTTGAAAACAGGGTACTGAGAAGAATATATGTACCAAAGAGAGATGAAATGATAGAATACTGGAGAAAACTGCATAATGAGGAGCTTCATAACTTGTACTCTTTTAAGTATTATTAGAATGATCAAGTCAAGAAGGATGAGGTGGGAAGGGCATGTAGCACGAATGTGGGAGAAAAGGAATGCAAACAGAATATTGGTGGGAAAGCCAGAAGGAAAGAGACCACTGGGAGGACCAAGGCATAGGTGGGTGGACAATATTAAAATGGATCTTCAAGAGATAGGAATGGATGGTATGGAATTGATTGATCTGGCTCAGGATACGGACCAGTGGAGGTTTCTTGTGAACACAGTAAAGAAGTTTTTGGTTCCATAAAATGCTGGGAAATTCTTGATTAGTTGCAGAATTGGCGGCTCCTCAAGAAGGGCTCAGCTCTATGAGCAAGTAATGAAAAATGTTGGCTTTGTTGCATGATTTGTATTTAAATATAGCTTTTCATTGCAAGTGAATCACTCAGTTTTTACATAAAATATGTTGGTCTTAGAATAATGTAAAACCAATTTTAATATTTGGCATAACATTTTATGTGCATGTTTTGGAAGTTTTCATGCATAAATGCATACATATTTAAGGGATTATTGGTACATAATATCCCAGTCCCTACTGATCACAGAAATATCCTCCCACCAAACTGTGGGAAATAGTTTTCAAATGAACGGTCACTCATTTTTGTTGGGGCTTCCATTCATTCACAACTTCAAATAGTGATAAACGCTTACAGAATTCTGTGTATAAACTGGAATAAGGGCCCAAAACAGCAACTTTACAATTATTTACAAGCTAAAAAGTTGTGACATACATACAATGGTGACACAAAAAAAATATTCACTACTCGTTAACTACCATGGTACAACTACAACACAAAGGGAACTGAAATTCGTTAAATTTTGGGGGCAAGTCATCACTTCTGACAGATGTGCTACGGCTAAAAAGTCTACTACACGACAGCAATATAGTGGTCGAACATCCTTCACGAGTAGAATAAGAATCTCAAGGGATATTTCCTGTAAAATAAGTCTGCACATGTCCCAATGAATCCCCATCAAAAGTTTTACAGAAAAATAAAAATTAACAGCTCCTTAACCAAAACAATAAAAAAACTCCGCGAAAATTTTATAATCAATCCCACTATTAGTTTTAATAATTTTTGCCACAATCTGAAAAAATACATACTTTGGCTTGTTTACTGTAACAAATCCCGTTAACATTCAAGCACCTTCGTACTTTAAACATAAAAAGATACAAAACACGACTTCCACATTCGGAAACGTGGGCTCCCTATATCCCGAGGAAAGAAAAAAATTTTGAACCCATAATTATCATCCATTCTCGTTTAGATACATTATTTCACACTAAAACATTGCACATTTTAACATCACACTAACACAACCAAGTAAGACGACATCTTGAAGAACTTGAAGTACCCTACAGTCAAACCACGGCGTACTACGTTCACTATGCTTTCTCAACGTACGCATGTACTCTACGATGGTACCCATTTTGGTCGATAGAAACTACTGCTATACGCATTTCTCGATGCATTTCTGATGCCGGATGGGCCCTGCCTAGGCCTCTTTTTTTTTTACAATTAAAAAAATGCATTTCTGAATGTCTACATACATAGAGTAGAGGGATTCTTCTAATGCACTATTTGATAGCTCTGAATGCGATATGGGTAAAACGGCCTTGAACTAAACTTTAAAATTTCACAATCCATCTACCGCTCCCACCACCCCAATATAACAGAACATAATGGCATGTCGAATATTATACGATTACACCTCGCACTATACGACCATGTCAGACATCATGAACAGCATGAATATAGCACTTTGTAAAGGCCCGAATGCTGTGCTTCTACCGTCGTTTCTGTCGAATGTTTCCTAATGTGCTAAATTTACTTAACAGCATGGTGTCATGAGTTGCAGCATGTCATTGTAACAAAAATACTCAATTGTGAGGTCATATCCGGTTATGGCATTAGCCACACTTATAAATCACAGTTGTCACATTTGGCCTAATATAGTCTGTCAGTAACTTCAGAAAAGTTATTTAATTCTGTTAAACATTACTACCATGCTTCAAAAAATACAATATCTGAACCTCAAGACATGAACCAAGTAACTGAATGCTGCTGTGAGAAGAATTGAACACAAATTCTAAATACACGAACAGTACGAAACTTCTGATATGGCAATACGGATTGGTCTTCAGGTGATATTTGTTTATTTACTGCTTATTTAATGATGCTGTCAATAGTTCAGACTATGTAGTGTCAAATGAAAAGTTTACTAAATTACTTGAAAGAATATGGAACCGACTACTGTATAGCCTGAAGTTCTATCTCAGACCTAGGTTCAACGGGTGAGGTTTACAACATACGGAAGTAGCCTAGAAACAATTTATGTGCCCGTATAAATTTATTAAACATTCCTTTCCTCATGCCGCCATGTTTTCTGATACAGTTTGCATTAAACAAAAAATAAAACGACGTAAAATGAAAAATTGATATTATACCACTTACACATGTTGCATGATGTGTACACAGAAAGCTACTTATCTCTAAGGACATCTGCTGTATTCATTCACGCAATTTCCATAAATAGAATTAACCTGCTCAGTAGACATTACATACCCCTTCAACGGCGTGTCACAAAATAAACACCGTGTACCTTTCCCATAGTTACTACCGATTACTACGACTACCACGCCACGAATTTTGTGACCAGAACTACCGCAACCAATCAAATTTCGCAATTCCCATTGCCACAGAACACTACTCTACAATTAGTAATCCGTGCTACTATTATCTGTGTCAAGGTTACTTTACAACGGTCTCTCTTCATATGATCTTCATAGTCAAAGCACACAGCAAAGGCTATATTCACGATAATATAGGAAACGTAGAACGTAATAATAATTACATACCCACAAAGTTTAGTTACCGAAAGCGGAAAATTCATAATATACTTTTAGCACAATTTCCACGTGATACAATCAACAGGCAAAAATTCTCCAGTCTCCTAAATCTTCCCACTACTCATTTCGTTTTTCAGTAACTGGCTGACGCATATTGTTCTTGTTCATCACCCGTGTTACTTTCTTTCCAATTTTAATTCGAATCCCATTTTGGGTATCTTTGCTAGATTCAGTGTTTATTATATACCAAAACCTTTGCAATTTTTTTTAACTGATAAATATCTAATGGCACCATAGTCGACTTCAAGCCAATTTATGGAACCCAGTGCCCTGTCCTGCTTGTATAGGGTAACAAAGGTAAAGTCGTCCCTATGCTTAACTAATTAAGCACTACGCCATGATGACGTATAGGGGAGTGGATGTATAGATCCACTTCTTCCTGACCTCGGCACTAGTTGGAGATGAGTGGTCAGCTTCATGCCCCAGCTGGTTTACCCCCGTGGAAAGAGTACCCAGTACCATTGGATAGGAGGCTGGGTGGCCCCAGAGCCAGTCTGCAAACAAACTCACTGAAAGTTTGTGTCATTTTACATACATATCCACCAAACAATGATTTTATTCATGACAGTACACCCATTCTTGGCTGTCTGAAGCAAAAATAGGCGGATATGATTTAAAATTTAATTTTCTTGACGATGTTATCATTCATTGTGTTTGAACTGTAGATTGCATCCTACATTTCACATAAATGATCAGGGTTTAGATACAGAGGTAGAGCTTGAGATTCAACCCCTATTTGCTAATTAAAATAGTTACTATTACAGCCAAACTGTGTCATAATAATTTAAGTCACTTCCCCCCCTTCAAAAAAAAAACACAAACACATTTATTGTTACACTTATTAAAACACCACCTCATACAGCTGTTTAAAAAAATTATTTAACAGAACTATCACCTTCTAATCAGCATACAAGGTTTACAAGTCAGCAAAATCTATTCACTTATTGAGCACATTAATATCACCATGCTGTCTACTATTTATTTTGACATGAATTATATGCAATTTATCACACCACAAACTCTCTCATTTCAATCATCATACCAGAATTCTACAGTTAAGGGCTACATCTAATTACTGCCACAGATAAATGTACTAATTCACATATCAAATTGAATAGTCATTTAGAAAGTGGTGCAGAGGCCATAATTTTGAACCACTGTAAGCCAAAACCTTTTTAACTTGACACCTTCCTATGAAGGAAAATAATTATATTCTTGCATATGACAATGGGAACCCAGCAGAGAACAAAACTCCTAAGTGCAAACACTTTAACAAGGATTTAACGTGGTTTTATTATATCATTATAACAGAAACCAATATCAAAATATAATGTACAGTGAGAAAGTACATTGCAAGTAATTTCTTAACCAATTACAATCCAGTCCAGATGCCTACCTAAGCATATATGCATGTCTGAGCCACTTAGCTGAACTATGATGAAACTGCATATTAAAACAGAATATGAAAAGATTTAACACCTGAAATGTATGACACATACATGCTGCCAGAGGTAAAGATATCTATATGAAGACTTGGAACTACAGACAAAAAGACCAAACTTCTAAACCTTGGAACAGGCTTCAAGGCATACAGTATGTGCATAAGAAGAAAAGTATTAAGACTTCTCGCACAAACTGAAGTTAAAAAAGTGCAGAGAATTCTGACATATAGCTATGCAGTCCAATGAATGTCAACTGATGTTTCAGGTGACCATATCACCTACATCTTCAGGGACAGAGAATAAGCCAAGCATGAAGCTTCATGTTGGTTTCTTGCTGCTTGGCTTATTCTTTGACCATGAAGATGGGAAAGATGGGGTGGAATATTCCTCTGAAACGTCAGTGAAGTTTCAAAGGACTACATGGTGTTATACCCCAGAAGATAGAACTCTTCTTCTTATTAATTTGTCATTACTTTCAGCTATTATAACTTTACTCTGGTTATGAAATCATAGGAATATTTCTCCTGGAACTGAAACACACTACATTATTTTATATTATTTGTTAAATCAATAAACATGTGATGTCAGTAGCTATCACATATTTGATTTTATCAGTTTCTTCAGATCCCTCCGCAAGATCTTTCCACTAGGTGTCTTTGGAATGGAATCAATAAATATAACTCCTCCACGAAGCCTCTTGGGTGGTGATACTTGATCTGTAATAGATGGAAGAATATATTATATTTTCAGTACTTAAATGATGACATTTCTTTACTTAGAATGGAAAATAAACTTTTATGTTGCAGTGTCACTTTTGGTCCAATAGCACAGCATGCTGCTTCATTTCTCATCCGACATGGGACAGGGTAACATACTTTTCGCCTTGAATGTGGTTCTAACGGAAAGAATGTAAGTCAAACCTGCTTACTCTACAACCAAGATATAATCCAGTAAAGTGAAGTATACTTGTGGTGCAATTTATAAGTATCAAGCATGACATAATGATTACTTCCTACAATTAGTCGAAATCACGACCAATACAATGTAACTTCTCACTAGTGAGGCACGGAATCTTTAAGTACAATTCTGTGGACCAAAACCATGCTATAATGTTATCAATTGCTGTGAAGTGGTAATGAAGATAGTTCTACATTTCTGCTAATCAAAATAGTTTTTAATTTAAATCATCAGCCTCCCATCCAACAGGTAATATGGACTCTTTCTGCAGGGGTTCAGTGGCTGGGGCCTGAAGGTGATCACTCACCTCAATCTTGTGCTGAATATTGGAGCTAAGTCTTCACCCCCCACACATCATCATGGTGTGGCGCTTAATTAATAAAACAAAGGGACAACTTTACTATACCTTTTCTCACCTTACTGCTCAGATTAAAAAAAAATAACACCTAAAACAGACTTCCAGACTTCTAAACTGGAATGACACCTTCAAATATACTCTGATATAAAGGGAAAAAACATGTGTGTGAGCGTGCATGTGTGCATGCATGCGCGCGCGCGCATGTGTGTGTATGTCTATATATATATATATATATATATATATATTNATATATATAAAAGGATTGCTCTTGATACAGACATGTAATTTTTATCAACATGCTGACACAATTTCTTCAGAAAGGTGTTGCTTAGAAATTCCACACCATGGTTTTTGGTCTCACAGTCCCACAAAATAATTACACACACATCAAACTGCTCCCACAAATCTGAGCTCTGGCTTCATTCTGTTACTTTATTGTTCTTGAGACATGTGATTAACTATTCAGGAAATATCCAATGTTTGGGACTGTGACCACAACATTTATGTTTCCTGATTACGCTCGCTTCAACGAAACCATTTCTTTCTTAATTGTCTTTGTAAAAATGAAAAGTTCACTGTATTCAATTCAGCACCATGCCATGAAGACGCAGAGGGGAAGAGAAGGTATAGTTCCATACAACCTTTACCTTGACACCAGACAGAGGTGAATGACCAGTTACATTAAGAACAGGGAAAAATCCCTGCTACCCTCTGACTGGATGTACCCCATAGGCAGTCTGGATGTGATAGCCAAGAGAGAAATCGCTGTCCCTACCAAGATTATAAATCACAATA
>NW_019731262.1:3832044-3833601 GCF_002891405.2 Cryptotermes secundus | reverse complement strand
AAACTTGTTCCTAACATTCATCTATGGTGCTCTGCCTAGGAGAAATCCAATTTTATTCCACCTCTGAACCTTACAGCTGCCAAGAAACTGAACAGGAAAAATGGTGGGAAGTAGAATGGGTTGAAGACTTTCTGTCCACTGACCCACATAAAATACAAATTCTTTGGAGAAGGAAGAAGAGGAAGACAAGGGGAAGAGAGACAATCTTTTAGCGCACACACTATTCAAGAGAGACAGAGACAATAGACACACAATCATCTCATATATATATATATGATACTTATTGTAGAAGTATAGAATATCACTTCATACCAACACACATTTTCATGCAATGCAACAGATTAAAAAGTAGCAAATAACAGTGCTAGAAACAAGGCTGAACTTTCATTTTAACCAAAGTTTATTGAAATATTCTAGTATTTCCACATTTCTGTCTGTGTGTAATTAGGCTGGCAGTCAGTGGTACTGCAACTGTATCTGGTTAAAATATTGGTGTTTGTGCACAGTCCATAATGTTTGCTAACATCTTTTTATATCTATATTTGGACTGAAGAGAGATGAAGTGACAGGAGGTTGGAGAAAACTGCATAATGAAGAGCTTAATAACGTGTACTCTTCTCCAAGTATAATTAGAATGATAAGCCAAGGAGGATGAGGTGGGCAGGGCATGTAGCACGAATGGGGGAGATGAGGAATGCGTATAGGATATTGATGGGAAAGCCAGAAGGAAGACCACTGGGAAGACCAAGGCATAGGTGGGTGGACAATATTAAAATGGATCTTAGGGACATAGGATTGGATGGTATTAATTGGATTTATCTGGCTCAGGATAGGAACCAGTGGAGGGCTCTTATAAACACGGTAACGAACCTTCGGTTTCCATAAAATGCTGGGAAATTCTTGAGTAGCTGCAGAATTGGCGGCTCCTCCAGAAGGGCTCAGCTCCATGAGTGAGTGAGTAAGTAAGTATATAGGTATATATGTATCTATAAGTAATATTTTTAAACCACCCAACTAGTCAGGGTGTTACCTGCCACATATTTAATGATTTCATCCTTAGTGACTCTTGCCCCAGGCTGTTTCACTACAAAAGCTAAGGGCAATTCTCCAGCTTCATGATCTGGGACTGCAATAACTGCAGCATCTTTAATTGTAGAGTGAGTCAGCAAAACAGCCTCAAGTTCAGCTGGTGGTACCTAAACACACAACATTATCATAGTCAACTTCTTTATTACAACCATCACAACACAACTAATATCAAGATTAGTGCCTAGTTTTGGCTCTGCTACATGTTTCGGCTATTAATAGCCATCATCAGGCAAATACATGGTTAACATATATACACCACTGAACCGCAGTAGTAGTAAAATTGAATACAATAGTATTAATTATACAAAATACTTGACATAAAAATACAATAAATTAGATTATATAAAACAAAAGTTATAATATAAAACAAGAATAAAATTCTTCAATTGATGTTTTACATCGAATCAGTCGTTGGTTTTTGTAATTTTGTTGCATTCCCACGGACAAATTGGAATATTCTATATTTTG
>NW_019731262.1:3779825-3830687 GCF_002891405.2 Cryptotermes secundus | reverse complement strand
GGGGGTTTGGTTCCCGAGGGGGGGGGGGGGAGGGGAGCGCTGACTCACCCGCCGCGTCACTGCTGGTGGGGGGGGGTTCTCCTTAGCGCAACATGTCACAATATAAAAAAAAATGTATTGGAGGCCTGTGATGTAGATGAAGTAATATTAATGTTAATTATTTAGTCGGTGCCTCATCTTACAAAGTATTTTCCATTCTGTAGGGAATGTAAACAACAACTTGTATCCAATTTTACTAGTACTGCTGTTCAGTGGTGTATATATGTTAACCATGTATTTGCCTGATGATGGCTATTAATAGCCGAAACATGTAGCACCGATCTTGATATTAGTTGTGTTGTGATGGTTGTAATAAAGAAGTTGTATATTATAACACAACAGGATGCATGAAATGAAAATTATCATAGTCATTCCAGAATATTACAAAGTGCTTTGATGATGGTCAACAACATATAGAAATGTTGGATATGAAGTTCTCACAGAAGTGATGAAGAGCACTATCTCCTGGGACGTGAGCCTGCAGTAATCTGGTAGAAGTTTATCATGTTTCACAGAAATATGATGCTTCAATTTCTGAGCTGAAGAGTAAGCCAAGCAACCGGTAAGATATAGGCAGCAAACAGAGCAGAGAAAGATGAAATATATGCTATTCAGACAGCTTGTTGCATCTCTGAACCTGAAGATGCAGGCAGTATATTCCTTCAAAATGTTGGTGAACTTCTAGTGCATCACACAGCATCATACCCCAGAAGATAATAGTCTTCATATAAGAGACTGTTATCAGTTTGCATAAAATCACTGAAAAAGTTTTGCTATTTCAAATGTAACATTCAATAAAACATATGAAACATAATGCTTTGCTTTGATAAGATATATTGAAAAATGTAAAAATATTTAGTTCTTTGTCTTTCATTGGTAAAAGATAAAGCTATTCCTGTGACAGGCTGTGGAGGCCCATAGGGTTGTGAGATGCCAATGCTCCCACATTATTTAGACAATCAGCTCACAGATGGCAGTGAGGTTGTCAACCTTATGTGCTGGCTGGCCAGCCTTTAACCTCAGGAAGATTTCTGGTACTCATTTCTGTTAGAGGCTGAGTCGACACCAGGGCCATAGTGCAGCTGGAAGTATTCTTCTAGTATCAATTCAGTTTTACATGGATCAACAGATGAAAGTTCTCCAATAATTTATCTTTTCAGTTTCATTCCAGCTCTTTCATCTCTTGTTGATGTCTTCCAATACCTGGCTGACCATCTTATTCTATGCTGCCCCTTAGGTCTCTTTTCTTAAAATTTTAACTGTAATTGTACTTCTTGGTATTATTGTTCCTTTAATATAGCACATATGAACATTAAACTATTAAATAACAGTCCTCAACTTTTACCTGATATCCTTTGTATTTGATGAGTTCCTTCACCCTGTCAACTATATAAAAGAAACCATCTTCATCATAGTAACCCACATCTCCAGTGAGAAGGAAACCATCAGAGTCAAAGCACGCTGCTGTAGCTTGTGGATTACCACAGTAGCCTTTCATGATACCAGGACCTCTGAAACAGACTTCTCCTGCTTCCCCTGGTCCAAGAATTTGGCCAGTATTCATGTTGACTACCTGATTAATAACAAGAGTATGGTCATCTGCAGAATATTAGACAAATCTAACTCTTTATTTTTTACATTTTTAATGAACACCCTGAGCATAATATATAAACCAAATGGTTTAATCTTTAATCTTTATCATCCAAGAACAAAGAATTTTAAACCATCCCAGTACTGATTTTAACTACAGGGTAGTTAGTTATTTAGAGAGGGTGGGTTTCCCCATGCACCGCGACCAGTTTGATCTATTGTGCTTCCCTCTATGATACTCTACCAGTCTCTTTACCCTACCAGTAAATGGTGCGTACCATCAGTCCCGCCAAGTAAGCGAGTTCGGCCACTTGCTTAGTGGTGTCTATAATGCTTCCCCCATCTATCAGAGGCCTTAGAGGCTATTGTTGGGCGGGAAACGTCCTGGAATTTGGCTCAGTGATCCCCTTTGGGGATATGAGGGTAACAGAATTAATATCAAAAGAGTGCAACCCTCAGCCAGCTGACCAAGCATACACAACACTGAAATAGCAGAAAATATGACCTGTAAATATTAACATTCTTTCAGTTGAGGTTATGTTTGTCTACAATAAAGTGCTAATGGTACATCTCTGACTAGGGCCACATATTCTTAATAGCAGCTGCTATTCCTTCCATCAACAAGGATGTAAATACATGCTATACAAGTAAAAAGGTAAAAGAGGTAAAGCTATCCCTGTAACAGACCATAGCATTGTGAGATGTCGAGGCTCCCACATTTTCTAAACAATCAGCTCACAGATAGTGGTTAGGTTGTCAGCCTTACACACTGGCAGCCCTTTACCCCCCAGAAAGATCNAACAAGGATGTAAATACATGCTATACAAGTAAAAAGGTAAAAGAGGTAAAGCTATCCCTGTAACAGACCGTGGAGGCCCATAGCATTGTGAGATGTCGAGGCTCCCACATTTTCTCCAGCTTGTAGCATAGTGCCTCAACCAACTATGCTACTGCAGTTCCAAACAATATGCCTACATGACCATGCTGTCCCTGCACTTCATCAAGTGAAGACTTGCAATATAACTGCAGGATCAGAGTCTTTACCAAATATTATTATGATGTTCACATCAAGCCAGATGAGATAGGTGAAGCATACAGCATGCATGGGAGCTATTAAAAATGCACACAAAATTTGGTCAGAAATTTTGAAAAGAACAAACTAAAACACCTACGCATGTAATATGGGAGAATAAAATTAAATTGAATATAAGAGAAACAGGATGAGAGAATGTGGACTGGCTTCATCTGGTTCAAAATACAGTCCAGTGGTGGAATCTTGTCAATAAAATAATGAATCTTCAGGCTCCATACAAAGGAAGAAAATTTTCTGAGTAACTGAGTCAATATTAACCTCTCAAAGAGGATTTTGGATCATGGAGTTAATTAATTTGTTTGTTAGTTTCTTTTACCAAAGAGATTGAATAGTGTTTACTTTGCAATACACATGCACTCTATCAGCCACTGTTGAAACTGGCTTACCTTGCCCTCAGTCTGTGGCACCAATATCCCAGAAGAACCCATTTCCTTCTTATTATTTGGTGATATTGTAAGTGCCATAGTGGCTTCTGTTAAACCATAACCTTGACGGATTTGATATAATCCAAGTCTTTCAGCAGCTAGGGATTCAACTTCCTGCTTCAGTGGTGCAGCTCCACACAAAATATCACGCACACTTGACAAATCATATCTGGACACGACATCAGCTTTAGCCAAGAACACAATAATGAGTGGCACCAGATATAACAATGTAACCTAAAAAAAAGTTTCCCTTTAAGGAATATAAAAATTCAATTCTATTATTACTTACTTACTTACTTACTTGGGCCATGCCATAGTTTCTGGCTTCCCACCGAGGCAGCCCAGGTTCCATCCTGGGTATGGTCAAGTGGGATTTGTAGTGGACAAAGTGACACTGGGGCGGGGTTTTCTCCAAGTACTTCGGTTTCCCCTGCCAATCTTAATTCCACCAAATTCTCCATCATCATAATCACCCAGGACAGGCTACAATAGGCCAATCAGTGGCCGCCACGCCGAGTGGACCCAGTTGGACTCCACCCCCCACAAAGCGAGTTTAAAAAGAAAAAAAAAATTCTTTACTTACTTACTAATGCAGCTGAGCCCTTTTTGAGGAGCTGCCAATTCTGCGGCTACTCAAGAATTTCCCAGCATTTTATGGAACCAGAAGGTTCACAAGAGCCCTCCACTGGTCCCTATCCTGAGCCAGATCAATCCAATCCATACCATCCCATCCTATCTCTCTAAGGTCCATTTTAATATTGTCCACTCACCTACGCATTCTATGACTACTACTAAAAACACAAATTTTAAGCTCATCCACAGTACATATTCAAATGAAACTATGAAATATTTTGTGTTCCCATAGCGGTAGCCATGATGATTACTGTCTTGTAGGAGGTGATACTATAAAGTCTGGTAGACTGCTAACAATGTTTCAGAATAAACTGTTGCCTCCATCTTCAAAGTAGAAAGCACAGTGGTTACTATATGCACCACATACTTTAATATTACAAAAATCTACATTCTGCCCACACAGTGTATCTTTGTTCCAAAAAAATTCTCAGAATAAACACCACTTGTTTTGCCACACAGCATTAACTCAGTAGAAGCAGTATGTGTTCTGTGAGTTTAGGATTAAATTTTTAAATGTAATTTAGATTGATTTTAGGCTTCAAAGGGTTACTGAACTATTACATGCATCACAAATTTCAAAACTTTAATTTTCGAAGCTGAAATAACAACAAAAAATTCTATGTTATATGATGTTATGCCATACAATCCAGTCAAAGTGAATTGATGTTTACAGGAACACATCACCTCCATCTTCAGCGTCAAAGAGTAAGCAAAGCAAGAAACCAGCATGAAGCAGATACTGCCTCCATCTTCAGGGTCAAAAAGTAAGAAAATAAAAAAAAAACCAGCATGAAGACGGCAGCAATCAAGAAGCAACACTGGTTGAATCTCATAAGACCACATGGCAGGGTATCACAGGAGACAGAATCCTTCATAGTCATCATTGCAACAATTTAAAGTAATATTAAATGGATACAATACCTTATGCTTTTCAATCGTCCTTAAGAACACGTGTTCTTCAAATTTATTGAGGACCACAGCCTTCACGCCAACCATACTTGCTATTAGCTGACAAAAAAACATATAACCATGAAACATTGGTAGTAACATAAGGAGCGTGTCACTTGGTCTCATGTCACCATATCTGGAGTCACTGCAACATGAAAGATGTCATCATACAGTAACAGACACACACACTTCAAACTGACCAATCTACACAGTAACAAAACCTGCAGTAAAATCGGTCCCAGGAACAAGAAGAGACAGAACAGTGTAGAAATTATATTTTTACTTTATATCACATTTAGAGATTACGTAACAACAAAATACCTAATGAGACAGAAGGCAAAGCTGCCCCTGTGTTTAATTAGTTAAGCACTACACAATGAAGACATGTGGGGAAGTGGAGTTATAGCTCCACCATTCTTGACCTCAGCACTAGTTGGAGGTCAGTGGTCAAATTCATGCCCCAGCTCATTTTACTGCTGGGGAAACAACCCCCAAAAACCATTGTATAGGAGTCTGGATGGGCCCCAGAGCTGATCTGGACATTATAGAGCAGAGAAAAATCTCCTGTCCATGCCAGAAACCAGGTTGAAAAGTAATGAAGGAGCAATGAAGGAAGACTTTTGTAGATAATGACATTACAAGTAATGACATTATTATTGATCATGTAAGGTCCGCTTTATGGACGGATGTATAGTGTGTCAATGAAGGTTACATTTTTATACCAGCTCTATCTTAAACATCTTAAAAGTTATAATGTTAAAGGAGCAGAAATAAACTCTATGAACAATTATACTACAGGATATTTACGGAATACGTCTTACCTCATTACTCTAAATGTATACAAAATGTTTCTATGTGTTAGCATTACACCTTTTGACAACCCAGTGGTTCCACTTGAGCATAAAATGGCAGCTGCAAGATCTTTACAATCACCATCAAAAGGCTGGAAATTGTTGGAGTTATTCCACAAGATACTTCTGAAAGGTATGTGTTTGTCAGACACTGGTGATCCAAATACAACAATGTCCTTTAGAAATCCTACAGAACATAAAATCTTGTCTATATTCTCCAGAGGTTGCTCAGAACAAAACATAATTTTCGGCTTCGATATGTCCATGGCATGATGCAACTCACCTGTCAATGGAAAGGTGTTTTTAAAAGGGAGCCATAGATTATATTATCACTCATATATAAAACGCATGCCTTAATGAACTCCACATCTCTGTTCATTTCGTTATAATCAAGCATGTTAACACTTAAGGTGTCTCCAGTACTTTACCTTGAAAATAGCTCTAGCTTTTTACACTCTTAATTAATTTGCTTCCAGAAGCGCCACAGAACCTATCAAAGACGTTTAGAAGTGTGTGTATCCCTGCGTTCAGACAGAAAGAACTGCACAATGTGGACTGCATACATTGATTAGTTAAGTCACACAAGATAATATAATCTACCAAAGTTATGACACATTAGGCAATTCCTGCTAACAATTCAAGTGGAAAATTTGGCAATTTCCATGTCTAACTAAAGTTTTCAAAAGTAACCCTTCCCTTCAGAGGCCAAAGTTCATCATACATTGTCAGGCCTGCAGAAAAAATCCACTCTCATTACAGTCCTTGGGGAATACTTTAAAATCATGTTTTCACTGAATATGCAAATTTAAGAACTTGCTAAGTTCTGAAAGACAGCTTGGGAGAACAAGCACAAACTTAATAAAAATGAAGAAGTATATTATATTTAAGCATCCTGTTGCACTCTACACGATAAATGATACAAACTCCGTCCCAAGTGCAAACAATATATATTATATGACACGTAGTACAGACAAGCAGCGGCACCCACACAAGAAGACTACATTAAATAACACCTGTACAGTGTGAAAACAAGAACTAGCCGCTCCAGCACTTAGACATAGGGCGAGTAGCCCTAAGAATTTCAAATTTTAAATTTAAAATTTAGAGAAAATTTTAAAAGGTTTTAAAAACATCATAACTAAAGATTTTTAGAGTGCTACTACAAGAATATCAAATTTGATGTGTGCAACATAATCTACATACCAGACACATATCAACGATGTAGATGTTGATAATACGAAGAATGTGACATTGTGTTTTTAAATGTTAAATTTTAGACTGGGTTCAGTGTGACAGCAACGTTAAGAGTATACACCTGATGATGGCCGATAGAGGCCGAAACATGTAGTGTAGAAAGAACAAGATCAAAGACATATAATATATATTGTTTGCACTTGGGACGGAGTTTGTATCATTTATCATGAAGAAGTATATTTTCAGCAAAAGCACAATAGACTACTGCAGGTTGCGGTGCAAGGGCCAAGGAGGCCTACCCCTCATACATTCATTCATGCATATTTTCAGCTAACTGAAACACCGTCATTTACTAGTGCTATCTTCTGGACCTATCTTAACCTACATTCACATTTAACTTTCACAGAAATGACAGTGACAATCCAACAGGCACTGCCCAACTTAGACTAATTGTACACAGATACACTGCCGTCACTGCCTGAAGGTCTCGCACACTTCAAGAAAAGTTATGAAATGTGATTCTTGCCAAATTTTTCTGGATTTGCCTTATTTCAAGTTTTGCATATAATGTGACACTTTATTAATATTCGGGACACACAGTAGATTAGTTGGTTAAGGCACTATGCTACAAGCCAGAAGGTCATGGGTTCGATTCTCGATGAGGTCACTGGACTTTTTCAAGTTACCTAATTCATCCAGCTGTACTATGACCCTGGGGTAAACTCAGCTTCTAACAGAAATTAGTACCAGTAATCTTCCTGGGGGTATAGGGTGGCTGGCTGACAACCTCGCTGCCATCTGTGAACCAACTGTCTAGAAAATGTGGGAGCCTCAACATCTCAGAACGTTATGGGCCTTCAGGGCCTATCATAGGGACATCTTTTTGTTTTAGCTTTTACTACTTCAATAAAATGACACTGCACTGTATTTTTGTTTATGCTTACGGAGTGTGTAGTTTGGGTTCAATGGTGCACATATTGCTCCAGCAAACAAAGTTCCTATCACTGGCAAGATAAAATCAAGACTATTTTCACTACAGATTCCAACCACATCTCCACTTCTTATTCCTCTTGAATAAAGGAAGTCAGCAACACTAAGGGATGCAGACATGACATCGGCATATGTTCTTGTTTCTCCAGTGACCACATCCACCTGCAATTCATCAGTATCAAGTATAAACATGCATATGCCAACGTTCTTCACAAGAAGTACCATTTTTTCTTTTAAACTGATTTGAGTGTGGGTCCCTTTGATTATTTAAAAATGCTGGAATTACAGAATGCAAGAAAACATAACTGAAGATTACTATTTTCTGGAATGTGACACATGGTAGTCTGATGGACACTTACCAACATTTTGGAGGAAGCAACTGAAGATTGAACTACCACATTCCTCTGACGCTTTAGTAACTACCTACCTGATACAGAGTGTCACAACCCAGAAGACAACAATCTTCACAGTCACTGCCCCAAGCTTCATGCTTACACTTCTACCCTGAAGACAAAGGCAATATGTTCCTCCAGAACGTTCATAATGATCTACTACACTACACATCATACTCCACAAGACAGCAATATTCATTCACATCCATGAAAATTTCAAAACTTGTAAACTTAGTTTAAATACATTGTTCATTCATTAAAATAAAATGATGTCTGTTACTTAATTCTTAAACAATGTGTGAAATGCAGTGTGCCATTAAAGGCAGTCAAACCAATTTTCATCAATGTAGCCAGGAACACTTATCCAGAGAGATAAGTGAACAGCTATCCTGGAACTTTCGATTTTAGAGGCCCTACAAAATCAGCACAGGGCACATGGTAGTGTAGTTGGTTGAGACACTATGCTACAAGCCAGAAGGTCATGGGATTGATTCCTGATGAGGTCACTGGATTTTTTTTTTCAATTTGCCTGATCCTTCCAGCCACACTATGGCCCTAGGGTCAACTCAGCATCTAACAGAGATGAATATCAGGAATCCTCCTGAGGGGTAAAGTGCAGCTGGCGGATAAGGCTGAGAACATTACCGTCATCTGTGAGCCAACTGTCTAGAAGATCTGGGAGCTTCAACATCTCACCACCTTATGGGCCTTCAAGGCTTTACCTTTTTCACCTTTTACCTAATCAGCATTGGTACCATGTCTTTAAGGATTCTCATACTCTTTCCATACACCTCAAGAATGGATCTGCAGACTCTTCTGTCCATGTTATAGCATATTTTCAACAGCTACACCAATCATTTTCAGATTATGCACTGTTAACCTATTCCTGCCACTTTCACTATTGTCAACATAAAAACGACTGTACTGGAAACAAAGAGCAAAGTATTTTCCTTATTTTTAACAAAAGATGGGGGAAGAGGCAATATCATACTTTTCCCAGGGCCCACAACTGTCTTAAAGCAGCACTGATATTGACTAATACTGTAAGAACAGCATTTACCTGAGCTATTTTGTCTCCATGACTGCTCAAGCATTGATATAGGTATCTACCAAGAGAGACATCTGGTATGGGAAATAAGAGTTTAGGTCCAGTCAACACATTCTTGGATCCCATTTCCATGCACAGCTTTATGCCACTCCGTATTTACCTAAAAAATAATACATATACACGTTAATTTTACAAAAAAACTGATCAGGTAACTACTGTAGTTTGTGCTTGCGATAAGTAATCCATCTCTCCCTCTCTCACATCAGAACCAGCAAGCATATCCAGATCTTTAAACTGAACTTTCTATGTCACAGAAAATTACTCACAATCATAATATAGAATTTAATACAAAAACTGATATATGTCCGTGCAGTGAATAAACATTCGTTTCATGTTGAAGTTTAATGAAAAACTGTGTTTTTTTGTTGTTTTTACTTAATGGTGAAATTTCAATGCATTATTTTCTTCCTACCAGCATTTCTATATCTTACATGGTTCAATGGATGAAGAATTATCAATTTTCTTCTTTCCTCCCATATTCCCTTCTTTTTGGTTTCTTGCAAGTTTTTGTAACTTCTTGCCGTCTTCCTATACCTGACTTAACCACCTTCTTCTGGGTCAACCTCTAAATCTTTTTCCTTTAAATTTTAGTCATAATGTCCTTCATGGTATCCTTATTCTGTCCAATTCCTTTTTGTGTGGTCAAACCATTGTTAACTGTCCTTCTACAACGCATATTTTCTTATGTAAACAGCAATATGCTGACATCACACTGTCATTTGTATGTGTCTTACTTTAAACATAGAGTTATTAACTTTTTACAGCTCTTACATAAAATATAAATCATTCTGGTTATGAAGACCAGACTATAAAGAGAATCTGAAATCAGTGACCTGTCATATCAATCCTCTATCTACCTACCTATTTATAGATACAGAAGACTCTTTATATTCCATATATGGAATACCCATGGCACTTTCAGAATCCCTTAGTTATTGACTGTAACTTCTTGCAATGATTCAAGTATTGACAGTAATAGTGTTTCAGTAATATGAATTAGTAAAGCTTTATAACAGTAGACTGTACTATCTTCTCATCTAGTTACAGCTTTCTGTTCTGTAATTTTACTGCTTTTTGAACTGGCATGCTACCCAGGATTACTGCTTTTTTTAACTTTGTCCATCATCTGGTATTCTAAAGAACACAAAGAACATAACGTTTGTGTTCTTTTGAATACTGGATTATGAACAAAGTCTGAAAACCCAGTAATCCTGAGTGTTATGCACCACTGTCAGAACCCTTCAGAATCAACTGGCCTATTACCATTCAATGATTGTTACTTTTTTTTTCTGTTGCAAAGATATTCACCTCATTATTTAATGACCAGTAGGTAATATTAAGTTATTTTCAGAGTTTAATGTAGCATGGATAGTATTTCCAGATTCTTGGATTACCCATTGCTTTTAATTATCCATGTCATTGCTCCCCTCTCTCACGGTAAATAAATGAGAGTAGTCACCACTGAGTTTTAACCTGATGACAGAAGCACAGCCAGCTACTAAATTCTTTACTTCTTTTGGCTTATTCTGGACTTCATCCATCATCTGGTATGTAAAAGACAAAAGACCACGACGTTTCGGAGACTGGATCTGTCTCCGTTTTCAGGTGGGTATGGAAGGATAAACCTACTCAGTTGGGCCCGTTAGAAAGAGCTAGCCTCAATCACTGGACCCAGATGATGGATGAAGTCCAAAATAAGCCAAAAGAAGTACAGTATACACCATCGTCAGAATCCTTTCAAGTCTAGTAAATTCTTGTTTATAACCAAAACAAGAATTTCTAGTACATATGTCAGTTTCATAACACACTTTTATCACAAAACTCTGGACTTGAGGAATTTTAAAGTTGTTATTCTAACTGGTTCATCATATGGCACTATTAAATCTCTGAACATTATAAGTGTACATTCTCAAAACAATACTTTAAGCACAAGAATAATGTCATTGTTGGCTAACTGCTGTTTCACGTGCCACAACAGTGCCTAGACCTGCCCTTGTAGCAATCCCTTCATTCATACTATTCAGTAAAAATAGCATCCAAGAACTGTATCTAGGATAACTGGAATTCTGGCCTTTGTGCCTCACCTAGTGCTATAAACAGAATGCAACATTTTAGAAAGCAGGTGTGTTTCTATCCTCAGGTGAAAAGGTGTGGAGGCACTTACACAATTATGTCTGTTACAAAAAGATATTCTCAATATCAGACAAGTCAGTCAGCTAAATCTATATATGCATGTGCAATCAGGTTGTGTCAATGGCAGAAACATAATTTATAACAGGCTGTTTTGTGTTCAAAATAAAATATAAGTCAGATAAAAAATCCAGTAATCCTAAATGTAATATGCCATCATCTGAATCGTTTTGAAATGCTCCATAAATTATAGATCACCATTTCTTGTCAACGTGGGGAAAAACAATTAAATTATCAGTCACTTCATTGGATCATGCAACCCAGCACCTGGCCAGCAGGACAGCAGCCAACTCCATGCAGTCAAACGTCCTGTGCATCTTAACAAGCATCATATTCTTCTTAACTAAAGACATAACAGTGCATCATCAATGACATATAAATATGTCAAAACATTGGTATAAAACTATACAACATACAGAATTTATGGCAATATAAAAAGGATGGTTGGATTCCTGGCTTGGGAGTGCAGATTGGAAGCACTAATACATAACACTATATCTGTGGTAAAATTATTTTATTTTATCCATTTTAAAATGAATGAACTATAATTCCAAGCACCTTATACTACTATCAAGTGCAGTTTTGAAAAGGGTGATTAGCAGAAATTTTCCCAACCATATATTACAGAAATTTGATATGATACATTTAAAAAAATATATGGCAGTTTTTTGGTTGAAGTTTCACAGTTATGAAGAGAGTTCTTGAAGTTTTGTGTAGATATATAGGGATTAAGGTACACTCCTGGCAAATGCCAAGACTCTAATACAATATATCTCAGCAAGGGTAACCAACCATGAAATTCTAAGCAGGAAGCTAATTAAGTTCCATTCATAGGTTGATTGGCACAAACATGACATTAGTTTGAGTATTGTCCATCATCTTGAGTTTCTTCAAATACAACATTTCAGAAACCGATCTGTTTCTATCATCAGATGTAAGGAAGGTAAGTTTCCTATTCAGTTGGGCCTGAAAGAAAGTGACTGTGATTCACAGTAACTGACTGCATCTGTACAATGGGCCCTTCCACCTGGTGATGGAAAGACATTATAGTTTATGAAAAGATATGTTAAAACACTAAAAAAAACAGAAACTATCTAAAATAACAGACATGTTTGTTATAACAAACCATAGTCAGAAACATTTAGATTGGTTGGCTGGTGTAGCTGGCACTCCATCTCTTTGTACTTAGCAATAATCCTGAACAATACTGCAGTCAAAACCATTACATCTCCAATCCTGCTCTGGAAATTCCCACATTCAAATCTGTAATATGATACATTTCATTTACTAAGCAAAATAACAAACAGAGAAATCTAATTTAATATTTTTTCACCTAAGAAATGTGAAAATGTATACAGAATAAATTAGAAATGAGTTTGGTTACAGAATTAAATGCATATAAAATTTTAGTCAAAAACATTTACAGGAAGAGACTATTTGGAAGACCTAAACTAAAATGGATCTTAAAGAAATAGTGTATGTGCAAGTGGACTGGGTTTGTTTAGCTGAGGACATGGTTCAGTTCATATGCTGTCATCTTATTTCTTTAAGATCCACTTTAACATTAACCCCTTCTCTATGTCTAAGTCGCCCAAATGAGATTTCCTCTTCAGGTCTTCCAACTAACATTTTGTATGTATTTAATTCTGTAAATGAACTCCTTTTAATTCACGCTGTAAATTTCTTTATTGCTGAGTAACTATGAGCTTATCATGGACAACTCTTCTCCACGGAATTAATCACTCAGTTATTCAAAATAACTTAAATTTAATGTGTATAAGTAAACACAATGCATTAACCCATTAAACAGAGTGGTTACCACATCTGAAACTTGTTTTAACATTCAGATCTCTGCATTTTTCCCATTACACTATTCTTCCTTGGTTCATCCTGGTCCGTCACACTAGTAACATGTAAAGGATGAAATATTATAAAAACACATTTATCAATCACACTGGATGCCATTAATAATCTTTTATGGTGATTACTTCCTTAAAACATTTACCATTTGGTGTTTATAATGGAGTTGCGGAACTTGTCTCATGCGAGGTATGTCTGGATCTTATATAAATTTCAGGTTTCAAAGGTTTAGGAAAAAGACGGACAGTAAAAGTTAAAAAAAAAATAAAGTCCCTTTAGCCACCACAATTTATAGATCAATTTGTGCTATGAGTATTTACCTGCAGTAAAAAACTATATATAGTACAATGTTCACAAATAATCACATCTTGGATTTTAACATAATTCTCAGTTCTCTTCTTAAGATCTTTCCACTCGATGTCTTAGGAATAGACTCAACAAACAAAACTCCACCACGCAGCCTCTTCTGTGGAGATACGTGATCTGTAACAGTTCAGAAATAAACAGATTTATTGCTTGAGTTCAATGATGATCAAAAGAAGATGAGTGAGTTTGGCATATCCACATCTATGGCTTATGATATACCTGGCTAAAGTCAAGTAAAAACATTATTTACTGAGCTTTGAAATTAATTAAATAAAATCAAACATCTGTCACACTACAGAGTGGTCTCACTGTGTGTAAGACTGCAACAAGAACCAACATTAAATATTGGGATAAAGATTGATATACTCCATGAGGGTACATCATCTTTAATTAGTAAAGCAGATCATTATATCAACATTAGAAAGCTACTATGCTCTGCTTTCAGCATACTCCTGCTATTTATATGCTGATGGGAAATTCAACATACTGTCACATGCTAGTGATTAGGCAAGGGTCTGGATTCATAACTGGATTTATTGAATGCTTACAACTCGTAACTGCAAATAAGTAGAACAGTCTCACCAACTGACATACTATACAGTTCACTACAACTACAGAATGAATGAATTCTTCTGAAGAAAGCGGTCTTCTGGGATGTGGTGCCATGTAGATATTGTGTTAACCGATGTTTTGGAGGAATCTATCGCCTCCATCTACAGGGCAGAAGAAAATAGAAGGAAATCTGTCAGCTAGGAAGCAGCATGAGCAGGTGCTAACAGACTAATGTCGAGTCAAGTCAACCCAGCTGTATAAGAGCAGGAAGAGAGGGGAGAGGGGCTACATGGGAAAACATTAGAGAGGATAGGGGAAGGGTCTGGGGAGGTGGGCCAGCAGGTAGCAGGCCAAAGCAGGTATAGAGTATTGTGTCAGGGGAAGAAAGGCAAGGTTAATAAGAGGGCATTAACCCTGAGGTTTTGGGGCTACGATGCGAGTCGGGCATGGACCTGCATGACCTGTGGATCTGGCGTCATGTCCCGGAGGTTTCTTGAGGGAACAGATGAGAGACTTCCATGACTTGCTAAGACAAAACCCCACCTCTCTGTTCATATTGTTGGGATGGAATTCAATCTCAGTGGCCTCCCTAATGATGCAATCCATATATCGGGTCTTGGTGGTGAGGATGGTGGTATTCTGAATCTGCTCACACTGGTTCCTCACTCGCAGATTTTCTTCTTCTTTCTTCTATCCTGAAGATGGAGGCGATACGTGCCTCCGAAACATCGGTTAGCACAATAGCTACATGAAAGACGGACAGTAAAAGTTGCTTTCTTCATAGTCACTGCCATGAAAACCTCAAATCTTACCTAAAGTCTTCTGTTTGCTAACTAGTCATTGCTAGGCTGTGGCTCCTAACAAAGCAGCTCAAGACTGCCTGGTCTGCTGCTGGGTCCTCACTATATAGCCTTGGCACAAATGACATATAAAACACTGCTTTCAGCCATTCCTCTATTGTTTGGTGTTTGTTGCAGCCAAAACATATTTACCACTCTATTGCCTAGCAACAATCACCTCTTCTTGTTCCAGTTTTCAGCTTTCAGCTTACACGGAACTTTTCTTTCACAAGGTTTCCTACACAACATGTGACATTTCTCTTTTCGTTGAGTTAATGTGCTTTAATAAAACAGGCTGCATACTGACCTGCAAGATCTCAGAATGACATTGATAAAAAGAGACCTAATCACAAGAACAAAAAAGAAGTTCTAGGAAGAACTAATTGCCTACTTTCACTACATGCTGAGTATTTGATAGGACATATACCACATACAAAACAGCATGACCAACAGTTCTTCTGTTGCTGTTCTTGTTTCATGTGTACATGTTGCCACAGGAATGTGTTTACCAAGCAGTTGGCTGGAAATGATGTGGGGGATACGCAGATGCAGACAGCAGGACAATCTCATAAACCTATTTATATTTTTTTTAATAAGAAAAGTATGCTAAAAAAGTAAAAAAATACTGTCTTAACTCAAATCATGAAGAAATGCCATGTTAGATATGCTACATGTTCTCCTAAGATGTCACACAACAGGGTATGAGTAAGGAAGCTACGGTGTTCTTTGTTGTAATGCTGGCAGTCTCAAAAGATGTGCAAAATAAAAATAAATAATCCGTGGCCTGTAGTCCACAAGCAAACTATACTGACCGACAAACCACCGCTTGTCGGTGAAGTTAGTGTCAACTTTTGCAGATAGAGGTTGTCACGTGGTCAGCGCAATGAATCCCCATAGCCGTTAGTCTCATTCTTCTAGACCAGAGCCTCTATTTCCTTCAAATAGCTCCTCAATTATCTTCATGAGGCTGAGTGGACCCCGTTCCAGACCCGCTACTTCTAAGAAAATCTGGTAGCACTGGGAATCGAACCCAGGACCTCTGGATCTGTAGGCACGAACTCTGACCACTGGACCACAGAGGCGGTCAATGTGTAAAATGGTAAGGGCAATACCCACTGAGGACAGCTAAGTATCAGGTCACCTCGCAACACAACACATGCCCATGTATCAGGCAAGTATGCCCAATCTCAAGGCATGTAAGCATGATTCTTCTTTCCTAACAGAGCTGATGGAAGATGGCCCCATTCAAATTTATAGCTTTATGGTCTACAATTTTTCACAGCAAAGACAGCATTATGACAAAAACATATGTGATGGTGGTACTCCTGCTGACAGTAAGTCCAAATATTTCTGACAATGGTGTGTTATCATAAACATGACTATTACTTTGGGCATCATACACTGTCTTGAACCCTTTAAAACACAACATTTTGGAAAATGAATCTGTTTCTGCCATCAACCAGAGGGATAGAAAGGTTCCTATGCAGCTATATCCATCAGAGCAAGTCTCAACCAGTGGATCCAAAGTAACAGTCATTTTTAACCCTTCAAAACTCAGTGGTCATTATACATACCACCTGCTTTAATATTAAAAACTCTTAATTTTTCCCACAGAGTATATTTAGTTGTTTTGTACAATTCACAGTGAATGGTGATTACCTCAATGAACAGGCAACAACAGAGTGGTCTTTGTAATGGAGATGCAATGTACAGGGGATGGACAAAACTATGGAAACACCTCTTGAAATGCATGCCTGAATTGAAGTGTTTATTTTAGCGACATTTCTAGGTTATGCTGTCATATCTGCCCAACACCACTACCTGTACAACCTCCGTTATACGTTGCAAGCTTCATTTGTTGTCGAGACAGTGTTCTGTGCAATTTTTTGTGCATCACATCAGAGCTAACAGAATTCGAACGCAGGCAAATTGTTGGGGCCCATATGGCGGATGCTTCCATAACCAAGGTAGCGGAGGTTTTTGGTGTTTCGCGAGGCACAGTATCCAAGATTATGACCACATACAGGAGGACTGAAAAAACAGCATCCAATAAACACCAGCATGGACAGAAATGTGTGTTGAATGTTCGAGACAGACGAACATTGCATAGGATTGTGATGAAAAATAAGAAGACTACAGCTGCAAAAGTGACTTCTGAACTGAATGTCACGCTCACAAACCCTGTCAGCACCAAAACAGTATGAAGGGAACTCAACAAGCAGGGTATTTCTGGACGAGCTGCAATTCCAAAGTCACTCATCAGTGATCAAAATGCCACTAATGCTTGGGTTTCCTCGGGTAGCGGTACCATAATCAAGCGGCCGTAATATGACGGTGAATGACGTCACTAAAACGTTGCCATGGAAACCATGTTCCTTTGTTTCCATGGCAACGTTTTAGTGACGTCATTCACCACCATATTATGGCCGCTTCATTACAGTACCGCTACCCAAGGAAACCCAAGCTTAAGAGGACAGTGTGGTGCCGAAGTCATAAAACCTGGACTATGGTCAATGGAAGACGGTCATTTGGTCAGATGAGTCCACCTTCACACTGTTTCTGACTTCTGGCCGAGTTTACGTCTGGAGAACGCCATCCCAAGCTTATGATCCAGATTGTTTGCTGCCAAGAATGAAACATGGCGGGGGTTTGATCATGGTATGGGAGGCCATATCGTGGTATTCTGTCAGACCCATCATTACCCTGCAAAGTCACGTCACTGCCAATGACTGTGATCATTTTGGGCGACCAGGTCCATCCCATGGTGCAAACTTTGTTCCTTAATGGTGATGCCATTTACCAAGCCAACAATGCCTGTGTTCACATAGCTCACATCATCCAGGACTGGTTTTCTGAGAATGAAGATGAAGTGTCACATCTGCCATGGCCCCCACAATTGCCAGATATCAATATTATTGAGCCTTTGTGGTCTGTTTTGGAGAGCAATCTGCATGCGTGCTATCCACCTCCATCATCGATAATAGATCTTACCATGTTTTTCACAGGAAGAATGGTATAAGATTCCCTTGCAAATCATACAGGACCTCTATTTATCCATTTCAAGGAGACTGCAAGCAGTTCTGAAAGCCAGAGGTTGTCGTACACCATATTAGTCACGGTAATGTGTTTTTTGTTTGGTGTTTCCATATTTTTGTCCATCCCCTGTATTTACTATGTGACAGGCATTGAATTTTCACATATTATCCTGAAGAAATTCAGGCCTCAAAAGGTTGACGGCGACAATGATGGTGGCGGTGGCGGTGGTGTCGATGATGATTTGTTATATTTCAAATATATCTAACCTGCCACATATTTAATGATTTCTTCTTTAGTCAACGTTGCACCAGGCTGTTTCACTATGAACGCTAATGGTAGTTCACCTGCTGCTTCATCAGGAATACCAACCACTCCTGCATCCTTAACAGCTGGATGGGTTAGCAACACAGCTTCTAGTTCAGCTGGTGGAACCTAAATCCAAAAAAACGCTAGTATAAATATGAGTTCTGAGTTCTCATGGTAGTAAATGTTAAAGTTGTGTTCTTCTGTGTTGTGACATGGTGTACTCTTGTTAAGTGAATATAAGTGTTCCTCTTGGCTTGGATTAGTAACTTGCCTACACAGATGAACCCTGAGGTTGGGGGTAGCAAATATCTGCAAAACATCAGTACTTGCCTGCGAGACTAAAGAGTGTCACAATCCAGACAACTACAATGTTTAGTAACAGGGCTAGTGCAGGCCTACATGCTGTCTCACACAACAAAAGATCCCCCACCCAGTTAAAAAAAAATCAACTTTCTCAAAACTCCATTGTAATAAGTAACAGAAAATGTCACAACACTGTGACAAAACCCATCACTGAAGCCAGGCTGGCTAAATTGCTGCTGATCCTTGCCAGCCCGGCCACTCCTGGTTTCGAGTCTCACAGGACTCACAGCCATATTTTACTGTCTCATGACCCTGGGAGTCATGCAACTCTGTCTTGAGTTGAAATCATAATTCTTAAAATGGTTCTATTTACATTCTTGCATAGCATGGTTACATTACTGCCAATTAATAGTCAAGATATGAATAAAAGAGAAGCATAAATTAATAATTTTCATTTAATACAATAAAATATGTTTACAGAATGGGCTACCCCAGGCAGCTGTTCAGTTTGCCTGTGCTGTCATCCTGACCCTGGGTAGCAAAAGTTCTTAGCAAACGGTTATTACGGCATGCAACATAGTTCCAAGACTGAATCTCTACACACAATGTACTGATCTGGTAATACATTCAGGTGCATCTAATAGAGTACTACTAGCACGAAGCCTGTCAAAATTTCAACAGGAAACTGTTAAAAGCAAATTTCATCTAGAATACCAAACTTCAATGTCTTGAAAGACCTGGAAAGGCAATTACGTAGATTTACACCAAAGTACCAAACTTAACAGAATAGCTATACACACTAGGTAGTGCTGCTGTCTAGAGGACTTTTTGGCATCACACATTCTAATATCAATTCCAGCACAGTTTCCACTGCAGTCATATTCTGCTCCTGTTCATAACAACTTTTTAACATACATAATAAAGTAAAGTAAAGCTATCCTTCTAACAGCCCATCAAGGCCCACAGGGTTGTGACATGTTGAGGGTCCCACATTATCTAGACAATCGGCTCAAAGATGGTGGTAAAGTTGTCAGCCTTACGCACTGGCTGCGCTTTAATCTCCAGGAAAATTATTTAGTTAATTCCTGGTACTCATTTCTGTTAGAGGCTGAGTCAACCCCAGAGCCATAGTGTGGCCAGAAGGATTAGTACAATTGAAAATAATTCAATGACCTCATCAGGACTTGAACCTGTGACCTTCCAGCTTGTAGCATAGTGCCTCAACCAACTACATACATAATGTACACACATAAAAACAAAAGAGAAGGTATTAACTTTTTGTACATGAGGATGTTGCACATACACAATGTTTTTGATGAATTCTTATGGACTGAAGTCAAACTAGGAACAATCACATATATTAATTACATCTTAAATAAACCTTACAAATATTTACTATACTGTTCTTTGGAAAAAACAGTAATAATGTCCTTTACCTGATATCCTTTGTATTTGATGAGTTCTTTCGCCCTGTCAACTATATAAAAGAAACCATCTTCATCATAGTAACCCACATCTCCAGTGAGAAGGAAACCATCAGAGTCAAAGCTCGCTGCTGTAGCTTGTGGATCGCCATAGTAACCTTTCATGATAAACGGACCCTTGAAACGTAATTCTCCCGTTTTATGGGGTCCAAGGGTTCTTCCCGTTTCCAAATCCACAACCTGTACAGAACATATGACAAATCATACCAGCTGCAAACCATCTTTGAATTCAGTAATCAACCCCATAAAGCAGGGTCTTTCCTAAACAACAGTTAAGATATTTCTTGAGGATAATAATCCTAAAGAGTAACACCATTTAGGACATAATGCCATGTAGTCTGCTGAAAATTAACCAACGTTCCACAGAAACATACTGCCTCCATCTTGAGGGACATATGCCCAACTAGTGAGAACATATATATGAAGGAGGCATAAACATGGATGCTGAAAAAGGAAAATAATGCACAATGGAGAGAGAGTTGTATTTTCAAACAAACACATTTTTGCATGAACAATGATAAGCAACAGCATGGAAATATATTGACTTATGATCTAGGGCAGTGAAACGGTTTCAATAAGTAAAGAATTTCTTTATTAAAAGTAGTCTTCTGTTTCTCATCTGATACTAAAAAATTCTGTAGTTAATCTGACACACTACTAGAATCAACTAATAACACTCTCTCACACAGGGTTAGAAGAACATGGTTGCCAGATTGCCAGTATTGATCAAACATTCTGGGCTGTGGCTAATTTAACACTCAGGAATTGGGTTTCACAGTTCTGGCACTCTTGATAATGGCTAACCACATCCATATACGTTAACATCAATGTAGTTAGCAACTTACAGCTATTAACCTCTTTTTATAAATTTGATCTTTTTTGCCATTTTCTTATGCCTGCCCTGCACAGGTTCCAAGCAAAAAAAAATGGCAAACATGAGAAAATAAATCTTTTATGTCGTAGAAGAGTCACAACAAGGTGCCAGACAATTCTCATACACCTATTTCTGGCAACCAAAATATTTATATAATCAAAGGATTAAAAAAGTTTGCCCTGCCCTATACTATGTCAAATCAGTATCAGACTGTACATTATCTTCATAACACAGATTATCTTAATCCTGCCTTGTCTTATTTTTATCAGATTGCTGTTTACCTTGCATGTTACTCCTGGTCTCAAGGTTCCAGCAGTACCTTTCTTATTTTCATTTTCTGTTGGGCCAATAACAGCAAGCGTTGTTTCTGTCAGGCCATAGGCCTGAATCACTAAGTCAACTCCTAGCCTCTTTTTCACAAGTGTCTCAATTTCTTCACTTAGAGGAGCAGCACCAGAGTAAATACGTTGCACACTTGATAAGTCATATTTATCCACAATTTCTGCTTTTGCCAAGAATACAACAAGGGGAGGCACCAAGAACAAATGTTTAATCTAAAACAGAAAGCATTACTAAAAATTAATTAATTACTGTCGGAAAGAAAATGCAAACAAGTAGGATTTGAGGAACTTGAGAAAAGTTAAAGACCTCACCAAACTAGACTGTACTGTAACATGTATATCCATTGCCATGCAATGGGTCACTAAAACATTCCAGAAACACATGTGAACGAAACAGCTGCATTTCTATTGCCATACAATGACTCAGCAAACACATTCAGACAAACACACAGCATTAGGAGTGGTGTTCTCTTTGGGTCCATGCTGCGACCTTTGCTATGCAGCAGCCAACATGCCAATGAACTGGCTGGGTAGCCATCACGTGGGAACCCTAATAGACATGCATGCAACAATAGAAAAGCTATGTTTTCTGTGCATGGTCCATGCAAAGTGGTTACAGGAAGTGTTCAGCAGGACAATGGTAATGGTAGATGGAGTAGAGTGGAGTATACAATGGTAGTCGAGAGTAGTCTTGGAATTGGCAGCTGCAGAAATAGCAAGAAAGGAATTAGACAGTACCAAGAAGACTTCAGGTGTGATTTGAGGTTACAGTTAGAGTGTGATAAATCCTTTGCCAGGATACAATTAGTGAAGACACAGAATCCTAGTGCATGTGTAATGGTAAGCTGGAAAGTATGCAGAATAGTGATAGCATTGTATTACCTGTAGTCCTGAACTGTGTGAAGGTATAAGTATCAATAAATCCAATCATCCAATCCAGAACCCATTATTGTTAGCAAAGAAACCCCTGACATGTGACAATATTAACAATGAAGATACTAAAAGAGAACTACAAATATAGTGAGTTCAAAATAACACAGAGGAATACATACAAAACTAGTAGAAAACATGGCGCCATGTTCATCAAAAAAGACAACCAGCTGAAACTTCATAGGAAAATAATCCCTGCTTACTGGGAGAATCAAACAGAACACATAAATACACTGATACTGACAGCCAGTGCAAGCTATTGAATTCTTACCTTGTGATTTTGAATGCTTCTCAGAAATATGTGTTCTTCAAATCTATCCATAACTACAACCTTTGACCCAGCTGTAGCTAACAACAGCATAAACATAAATCCATATGCATGAAACATAGGCGTCAACCCCAGAGTTACTTCTCTATTGTCAATGAAGTTAATGCTGGGTTCCCTAGGAATAAAACAACAGAGTATATTCTAAATTATCCATGCAGAGATTGCCTCGTTTCCAGCTTATCTATACTTCACTTTTGACACATTCACAAGCCTGAGGAGTGCCCACTAAGGTCTCTCAGCTCATCCATCCATCTGTATGTACAACACAGCTTGAGAACCAGTTAAAGAATTTTCATGAAATGATAATATATTGATGAAACCATGTTTTGAAATATTTGCTATTTATATTTGTCCCATGAAGTTGGAGACTTATATTTCAAAATCGTACAAAATGATTATTAAATAAATACTATATACAGCTCAACATTTAATGTTATAAAAGAACAAATGGCTTGGGAACTTCTTCCTGATTGCATAGTAACACACATTCCCTGGATTTATATTTATCACAATTTAATCATTAACCCCATACCCACATTTAATTCTATTACTTTCAGGCATTTCAATTGTGAAACACTTTTAGATTAAAACAGCATTATACTTTAGTACATGTGGTTCTAAAAGCAGACGCTTCTAATTCAGAAAAAGAGCAACAGACAGGGGATTAAATTTTATCCTACAGTTAGGTTACCTACTAGACAAGTTCACTGAACCAACGGGAGGCAAAGTAAAAGCATACAAGCAGTAAAAGTAATGCCAGGACATAAGTGTAACAAAGCAAACCTCAAAATATCCATCAATAAACAATCCAAATTCTAATGCCTGTAATTGCAATTAAATACTTAATGTAAATCAACTTCTTTCTCTTAATGGAATTTGATTTTAACTATAAAATAGCTTCAATAATTACATAATGCAGTGCTCCTGCATATGACGAGCAGTCCAAAAGACTGAACTTGCCTCAAGACATTAACACTGATTTTAGAACACTCTGTTCTTGTCCACTGCTATAATGCTTTGATATTCTTGGCCATTGCTTGTAAATGATCAACTTCAGATGCCTCCACAAAAATAAGTACACTGGCATACTGTTTGGTGACCTAGGTGGTAAATGAATGGGACCTTGCTGACCATTCCATTTATCTTTGAAGGTGACACCTATAAAGCCTCTAGGCATGACTTCTGGCCCACCAGGTACACTTCAGTAAATGCACAAACAGACTCAACTACCTTACTGTGTTGTTAATCAGTAAAGTGTCAGGTCTGATATGAAGTTCAAAATTTAAAAACTAAGGGTGTGATAGTGTGCTGCTCAGTCTGGGCTATGACACACCTCAGAAGGCAGTGACAGATGGGGACTAGTATTGGTGAAATGAGATTAGCAGGGCGGTCATGAAGGAAGTCAGAGAACAACCGGCTCCTGTGCCACTTCATTCAACACAAATCTCAACTGTAGTCACCTGGGTCTGAACCCAAGGCTCCACACTGAGAAGTTAGCATCTAATTGCCTTAGCTTTGGTATGGCCTATTTAAAAATATAATTGTATTAGTTATGTAAAATTGTATGAAATGTCAACTATTCTTACGACACATATTCCAGCAAGGAAATAATGTTCTTCTGTGAAAGCATCACTCCCTTAGGCAGTCCAGTTGTTCCACTGGAGCACAAAATGGCAGCTACAAGATTCATATCATGCTCATCCAATGGCTGAAAACTGCATGATTTGTCTCGCAGAAAAGTAACAAATGGCGTGTGTTTATGTGACATCGGTAATCCAAAAGTTACAATTTCTTTCAGGAATCCAACATGACGTGAAACTTCATCCACACAAGCCAGTGCTTTTCCAGAGCAAAATATAATACGTGGCTTAGATATATTTATAACATGAAGCATTTCATCTGCAAACATATCTGTATGTTAGAAAACACTAAGTTATTGTAAATTATTGATTAGAAACGTTTAGTGCACAATTAATATACACAAATGAAACATGTAAGCATATGAAGAATTAGGGCTGGGAGAGGTATCACATAATTTGAGATGCTCAAGGCAAGGCTATGAAGATGGGATGTTACATGGTGCACAGTGATGGACTGTTATCATCATTTCAGAGGAATCTGCTACCTCCAGCACAGAAGATAAAACAGTAAGCTGTGTAGGAAAAATCAGTCATTGATATAGTGACAGGAGGATAAGAACTAGGGATAAGAGTGAACCATTGGATATAGTGGAAAATGAATTGCCATTCACAGAGGATTTTATTTTAAAACATAAACATAACACATTTAACACAGGCCTACTTGTCTGTTCCTGTTCATTGGAGTTTTATTTTATTGTGAATGATATAATTAATTTTATTTAATTGGATATTGTTACATTATACACATATATGACGTGTTAAGACTTACTGTAAGTGCAAACATAAATGCACTGACACTTACGAGCAGTATAGTTTGGATTCATCGGGGCACATATTGCACCAATGTAATATGTTGCCAAAACTGGTACAATAAAGTCAAGACTGTTCTCACTGCAGATAGCTACTACATCCCCAATTGCTACACCTCGTACACGAAGACATTCAGCTACGCTGAGGCTTCTTGTCAGGATGTCAGAAAATGTTCTGGTCTCCCCTGTTACTGCATCCACCTGCAAGTTGGTTACTACACGTATATATTTGCACAACAATGATGCTCGTCACTAGATAAGAATAAAATACCTATTACTGTGAGAAATGTAGAGACAAAAGCACATCAAATGCAAGGAAGTGGCATGTAGAGAAACACTTGTTGGATGTGAGGTATTCACAATGGTGACTATGAAGAGTACCATCTTCTGCAATGTAATTCTGTGTAATCCATAACGTTTCACATGAATGTACTGCCTCCATCTTCAGGATCAAACAATGTGCTAAACAAGAAACCAGCAAGAAGCAAAGAAATGGAGGCAGTACTTCCTCTCAAATATCAGTGGACTTCTACTAGACTACACAGCATTACATACCAGATGACAGTGTTCTTAAGATATATACTGGTTACCTGCATTTGGTTATAATGTGCTGTACCTGGCAGAGCATTTTGTACAACAAATATTCATTCCCTAATGCTTCCTTAGACCATCTGTGGGAATTAAGCTTCTCAGCTTGCATTTTAGTACAGTCTTCAGTGCAGTTGCAGTCACAATACAGTACATTGCAGGGTCATCTGTTAAATATAGTTTCAACANTCCACCTGCAAGTTGGTTACTACACGTATATATTTGCACAACAATGATGCTCGTCACTAGATAAGAATAAAATACCTATTACTGTGAGAAATGTAGAGACAAAAGCACATCAAATGCAAGGAAGTGGCATGTAGAGAAACACTTGTTGGATGTGAGGTATTCACAATGGTGACTATGAAGAGTACCATCTTCTGCAATGTAATTCTGTGTAATCCATAACGTTTCACATGAATGTACTGCCTCCATCTTCAGGATCAAACAATGTGCTAAACAAGAAACCAGCAAGAAGCAAAGAAATGGAGGCAGTACTTCCTCTCAAATATCAGTGGACTTCTACTAGACTACACAGCATTACATACCAGATGACAGTGTTCTTAAGATATATACTGGTTACCTGCATTTGGTTATAATGTGCTGTACCTGGCAGAGCATTTTGTACAACAAATATTCATTCCCTAATGCTTCCTTAGACCATCTGTGGGAATTAAGCTTCTCAGCTTGCATTTTAGTACAGTCTTCAGTGCAGTTGCAGTCACAATACAGTACATTGCAGGGTCATCTGTTAAATATAGTTTCAACATCTCCTACCAACTTACAAGAACAGTCACAGATACACCACAACCCAATTAGCTATTCATTTTGAGCAATAATATAAAGATGTATATTATTATATATAAATTATATAGATGTAGAGTTTATATACAGATATAATCAGGAGAGAATAAGAAACAAAAATCAGAAAGAACCAGAAGATACATATACTGGAAGATAAATTAATAACAGAATAAGATGATATGGGCAACTTATAATGAATGAATAAAATCAGAATCACAAAGATTTTGAACATGAAAATAAAATGAAAACGTCCACAAGGAAGAGTGAGATCAAAATGTGAACATCAGGAAGGAAATTTCAGAGAAGAAGCTTTAGGAAGGCAGAGATAGATGGTCAGGCATGGTTCTTAGATGAAAGAATCAAATGAAGAAGATACAGTATAGTTCTCTGCTGAAGAATATGCATATACACAGCACTGCAACCTCACAGTTCACATTTTACCTTAAAATAATAATGCGGTCAACACTTACATAATTTTTCATTACCACTGAATTAAGGAAATCTGTTAGCATTTTATTATTAAGGAATAAAAATAATGATCTTAACTCAACTTAAACTTAACAAACTTGACCTAAAAGAACTGAAGCAGTAATCTGAAGAGAGTTGTACCTACCATAGCTACTGCATTTCCATGGCGCACCAAACTTTGGTACAGATACCTCCCAACAGATATATCTGGTACTGTAATTGAAATCTCTGGGCCACTCAGTATATGTTGTGAAGCCATGACATACACAGTGGGGAAACTAACTGAAACAGCTTAATATCATTCATATAAGGAAATACTATCAGTGTTTTTCTTGGACTAACAGCCAATCCACAACGCCTGTACTGAAATGTTTTAAACCAGTGAATCAGAGTAGACATGACAGAGAATCCAGCTCCTAATGTCAATAACAATTTTGAGATTATATTACATGCTTTTTCAAGTATGACAGGCAGCCCCTGTCTGAGCCAGTCAAATGCTCTTTCTTTTTATTAGAAACTTACCACTGTTTGGGAGTAAAAGTAACTTTTGAACTCTTAATTTTGAAAGAACATTATAGTTTAATTGGTCAATCATAATTATAGGTAAAATATCACTCTGCTGAACTATTTAAACTATAAGCCATGATGACGTGTGAGGGACTGGATGTATAGATATACATATTCTTGACTTTGGTACTGCTTGGAGGTGAGTGGTCAGCTTCACACCCCGGCAGCTTTAGTCACAGGGAAAGAGCCCACAGTACCTATTGGATAGGAGGCTGGGAGCGCCCCAGAACCACTTACGATGGTGTGGAGATGAGAAAAATCTTGCCCCTACTGGAACAAAAACTCTGACCCCTTGGACATCCAGCCCATAGCCAGTCACCATATCAACTGCGCTATCCCAGCTCTGTCAGTCATATTCATATTATTAAATAAGTTTATCTGCAGAGCTGTCCACAAAAACATGTACAGTTTGGGATTCGCTCTTTTGCAGACCTCACATCATGTATTGATTTGTGTAAAAGTCTAATTCATTTTATATATATTTCAAAATAACATAAAATAAAACAAGGTGTATCACATACTGATCTGTGTAAAGTGTGATTCATTTCCTACATATTTCAAAATAAATACAAAAGACGGTTTGATTTCTTAGCTGAACTACTCATTATGTTGATAAAAGTAGCTTCTAACTTTCAAACAAAGCCACATATAACCTTACATCAAATGAAAACAAGAATTAACACATTCGAGACGTGCAACCATAAGAAGGGGGCAGATGTAGCAGTTGGAGAACGGACAAAGGGAAGAAAAGGAACGGGGAGAACCCTAGGTCGAGAATGTTGGTAGTACACCTGGACCGGCTCGCACATTATTATGGAGCCGCTCGAGACGAGCAACCATAAGAAGGGGGCAGATGTAGCAGTTGGATGACAACGGAAAGAAAAGGAACGGGGATGCACCGTTAGGCTGTTCAGGACGAACAACCTTTAGAAGGGAGCAGTGTGACGTGGATGACACAACAGGAAGTAGGGGTCACGTGAATTCTTCGGTCTCGCGAGTGATGTCACATACCCCCACTCCGTCCATCTTTACGCAACGCTCGGTAAACACCCCCTCCCCCGCGGTGACATAACAGAAGAGCAACTGTGTCAGGCAACCATTGCCACAGTGACGTAACAGATAATATCGCGGTTACTACACAGCAATAAACAAATGTCAACAGCGTTGCCCAGGAATGCCTGTAAACACGGCGGTTACGCAACAGGGAAGCGAGGCGCGTTTTCCGCTACCTGGCTGAGGGTTTATAAGAGAACTGGAATGCCTAAGCAATTAGTTGAATTGTAGCAGTCGCCGAGTTCAGTTGTAGCGAGTGAATCGTGATTAGAGGCGATAGCGTGAGAAGATATTGGGAGTGCGTAATACAGTGACACTGGTATAGCTCCCGTATTGTACTGTAAGTGAAGATTATTGAAGACAGAGAGAACAGCTTATTGTGTAGGGCTTGTAAATTGTGTAAATCCGCAATTATGTTATAATTAATTGTAGTTACGATTTGTAGGTTGTTAAATAAACCAATTAACAATCCGAACGGCATCTTAAGAGACAAAACGCGTTACAGTATTTTCTCACAGCAGTGAGAAAGAGTTTCTTCCCTAAAGTAATAACATAATGCATACTTACTTGTGGTAAGTCCTTCTGGGTGAGAAGCTGTAAATTATTCTTCTTCGTATCGAGAAATTTGGAATTTTCCAATCTTCATTTACTTACACTTTTCCAATGTATTATATATAGAATTTAAAGTACAACTGGCAGTGTATTTTCCTGTATATTTAATAAAAAGAACTAAGACCACTATAGAACATATTTTTTCTCAGTACCAAACACGGTAAAGGCACTTGGGTGTTACTATGAAAGAAGGGCAGGAAATAAAAGAATTTTAAAATCAAATTCTACCTTAAGAATAGCGAAAACTACATAATGAAACGCGTTTTCATTTATACATTTCTTCTAGTAACGTTAAAAATAATAAAAGGTAAAATTTTCATCATGCCACGAAGGTGTACAGTCCACGTACAGATGAAGTTACACGCTCTACCTGTTGGACTTTTGGTTATCACAGCAGTGACTCTCAAGAGTACAGTCTTCTCAACTGTAAAGTCATGTGGGTCAGTAGATGTCCACTGATATTCCGGAAAAATATATTGCCTCCATCCAAGCAGCTGAGGAGTAGCTGAAGCAACAAACCAGTAAGAAGCAGATGCCAAGAAGAGCATTCTCAAGGAATAAAATATAAAGTATACTATCTTTTGGGTTAGTTTCTTGCTTGGAATGCCCCATCTGTATGCTACATGACGATTTCTTGCTATACTTACCCTTAAACCCCCAAAATAGAGATAATATTTTCCTCCAAAAAGTTTGTGAATTTCTACCGAGCTACACAGCACTACATCCCGTAAGACTACATTGTATACATTTTCTTGATCTTAGCAGTAGATCACCCAATATTGTTAGGCTTAAATCACGAGGACCAAACATGAAACATTTTGTGGCTTGTAGATGTGGGGGACTCGGAACCAAACATCACTGTGCTGGCAAGAGTCAGCAGACTTGAAGCTGTCAGTCAGTCAGTCAGTCAGTCAGTCAGTGAGTTAGAGGACTGCTGCAGTTCAGTCACTGTGAGCTGCTGCTGTTAGCAGCTGGTAGCTGAAGCCGGGGACAGCTCGGGAACCCAGGGGAAGGGAACCTCCACCATTGGAAGTCGCTACTAAGCAACAGCAGTGAAGACGTGACTGTGGACACTAGTGTGTAACAGTAAACTTTGACATGTAGTCACACTCTCTATCCAAGAGTCCAATAAATCTGGTCATCAATCCAAAACCCGTCTAGAGTCACACCCCATAAAACTGTAATGAAACAATTTATGTTATTACTCTCAACTATCAGCCAATGATTTCAGCCTGAGTTTCTGTACAGTTCTCGCAAATAAAACTTCTTTATATTTATTTCCTTTATAATGCATAGTTATGAGATTCAAACCCACATAATTCTAGTTATCTGACAACTTCTACGTACATTACTCTCCTTGCCAGAAGAGGGGTTCACATTCCTACCGCCAGATGTGTTGGTGTGGAGGCAACGCTTATAACTTATATTTGGGAGGTGTCCAGTTTAGATCTTAGCCAGGACACTGGCTACCTTGACTGAGGTGTTCATAGTTTTCCTCAGTCACTCCAAATGCTAGGATTGTACCTTGAAAAAGGCCATGGCCATTCCCTTCCACATCCTTTTGAATCCCTTATTCATTAACTATCTTACCAACCAACATTATATACTGCATTATAAGCTAATGACAATGCAGTTAAATTAACCATAAATAATTAACATTTACATTTCTGATCCCCCTTCTTCTCCTCACTTCTCAATTCATGAGCTACTAAGTGCTTTGCCTGCGAAGACTGCTGGATACATCTGAAATTGAGGTTCTACAGCAGTTAGTAACAAAATTAGACTTCTGGGACAGGACACCATAGTGACAACAGGTTCCTTCAAACTGCTGGTATCTATATACAACACTACATGGTGTCATGTCCCAAAAGACTGCAATTATACTACAAAATATTTCTGTGAAACTTTTTCAGTATTTCTATCACATTACAAAGCATCTTTACGAGATCCCCTCATTTAAATATTTGGTTCTGGCAACGTGAAAAAGCCACATGTGTTTAAGACTAGTGAACAAAAAGATTCCAAAGATGGTGTTTGATTTCTGACTACACACTGCTTTCTTGAAAGTGCTGTTCAACATTCCTCATCATGCGATTTTGTCAGATCTTCAGTCATAAGGCATCCCAAAACTTATCACCTGACTGACTTTTTGTTATGGAGGAATAAATCTGTTATGTCTATAAAACGCTGACTTTTTCATGGGGGACTTCAGAATCTTGTTTCCAAGTCTTACTAAAGAGGAACCCATTATAATTACATATATACATAATTATACATATTTTTAGAATCCTCACTGAAACATCATTTTGATTCTCCATTCTAAATATTTATCTCCTAGTGTCATGTGAGATTCAAAAATAGTTTTTAAACCCTTCCACTTCAGACTATTTGCCCAACCATTAGAATGCAGCAGTGCCCAAACTTCATACAATTATCTTACTGACACTACATTCTCTCAAGCTATTTCCATTTTGTTTTCATCTAAATCACTGTAAGGGCCACTTAACTTATAAGTGAACATTTGCATGTATCTCACGAGAGTTTTGGCAGACTTCGTTAAAAAACCATATAAAGCATTCATCTTACATAAGAACATTATCACTTTTCTAAGTTTTGTTCATTTCAGCTTTTTTTCAAACATCACTGGTACTCATGTACTTAACTAAATTTTTACATCCATGTTTCAAACTCCAAAGAAGATCTTGACAAAAACTGACACATGTCACAAGTATTATCGTCAAGTTCTCCGCAACTGCACTGATTTTTCTCTTCATAATCATATCCTGAATTCTGCAGTCCTATTGGGGCTCAAATACAATACCACAGGCCCTTCCTTTCCCTGGGTTAAAGTGACCGAGGCGTGAAGCTGAGCACTTACCGCCACCTAGCGTCCAGGCTAAAATGTGTGGAACTACACCTGCACTCCCCCATACGCCTTCATGGCAGAGACATTTCTACGTTTCATTAACATATGTACATCTCAATCACTTTAAAAAACCATCGCATAAAATCTGCTGTGGGCAGACGTCAAAGGCAATCGCAAGCCACTTTTTCAGCACCAGCCCAACAACCTACTTGACCAATTTTCTTTCGCAGCAACAGAGAAAACCCTTGCTATCACCACAAACACAAATAAACTTAAGTACTATTAAAGCGCGAGATAGGATCACATCAGACGTTCCAACATGCCCCGTCTCCCACGTGCTGCCACCTGTCGGACAAATTATCGGGCTGGTGCCCATGGTCAATGGAGGTGATGGAGGTGATAGGCATGAAGAGGGATTGAGAACGGGAGTCACAGACGGTCGCAAATCCGTCCCATAAAATTAGATATTGTCATAATATCACCTTATACAATCTCAAACAGTTCCGTAGGCTCTGAGATCTATAGGCATATTCGTTATCAATATTTCCATGAACATGAAGACAAACTTCTAAGCTTTCAAGAACAGAGACAACATCAGTATGAAATCGTCCTTCACTTAACATGTAGCAGCTGTCTCACATCCAGGTTTCATAATCAGGCTTACATAACTGTTGCTGATAACACACCTGTGGGTCTAAGATCTAGACCAGGGGTCTCTAAACTTTCCGAACCGCGGGCCACATTAGGTAATTCAGCACTTTCAACGGGCCGGATAAAATGAGAAATTAATAACTCTAGGTATATGAGTTTTATTGAAAGCACAGAATTTCATAAACTAAATACAAAGTACGTGAGAATAAATTATCGTATATTAATGACAACAGACAGTAGCAGCAAATGCTCATATTTTCATCACAAATTATAATAAAACAATTAATGTGAATGATGGAACTCTTTTTGCATTCTTAAAATCTGATTAAATTGAGGTTCAAATTTTGAAACGCTAATCACAAGTAGCGACTTTAAATGTTCATCGGATAAATTTGCCCTGTATTTCGACTTGATGTACTTCATCTGGGAAAAAGTATGTTCACACAGATATGTCGTCCCAAAAATGGAGATATATTTAGAAGCAAATTTCTTTAAATTTGGAAATTGCTCAGAGTTCAGAAATTTATAAAATTCGATCAAATTTCCTTCCTTGTATTTGTCTTTAATATGATAATTTTCCTGAAGTTCAATAATTTCCATTTGAATTTGACTTGGGACATCTGCAGCATCACAGTCAAACGGATTTTGAAACAATCTAATTTCCTGAGCACTGGCATCCAAATCAGCAAATCGCTTCCGAAATTGTTCTTTCAAATCTGAAATGACTAAATTTGCAAACGAGGAAGGAAATTCTGCTTCACCCTTTTTATGCAACTCTGCACAGTATAGCATATGAACAAAGTTACAATTTTTCACTTGGCTTTCCAGAAGTATCAACTTTGCTCTGAATGCCTTGATAAGTGCAAATAAATCACAGACTAAGTTATTTTCACCCTGCAACTTTAAATTCAAATGGTTCATATGGTTCACCAGATCAGGAAAAAATTCTAATTTCCAAAGCCACTCGGTATCTGATAAAAGTGGTTCGTAATGGTTTTTCTCGGTAAGAAATATATCAGTTTCATTCCTGAGCTGAAAGAAGCGTGAAAGAACCTTTCCACAGCTAAGCCATCGAACTGCAGTATGTCAGGTCAATAAGCTCGGAATCACATTTACCAGTACTCACTGGAAAATTAGTTCAATTGGCGCATTTCTGCACAATTCTTTCGCGGGTCGGATAAAATCACATCGCGGGCCGCATGTGGCCCGCGGGCTGTAGTTTGATACCCTTGATCTAGACTATGAAACTTTGCTTCGATCTTCAACTGACATTAAGGATTCAGAGTAGACCTGCCACTGCCAATTAATTCGATTGTCACGGATCTTGTAACAGCGTTATTCTAAAATTTAAGTGATTTCGTTTATTTTAATGTAAGTAATGTATTAAGAAATATTTCTTTCAGAGTAGCTCATGGAGGCCTAAAATTACGTCAGAATCCAACAGAAAATTGTAAGAAAACACGACGTCTACATAACTTCATATGATTCAGTCTACAAACCTGAGGCTAAGATTTCTTAAGAAGCTAATAGTTACTCAGTTTATACCCACCGCGGCGGCCCGTGTTCGATCGCGGGTCTGGTCAAGTGGGATTTGTGGTGGACAAAGTGGCGCTGGGCAGGTTGTCTCCGAGTACTTCGGTTTCTCCTGCCAATCTTCATTCACCAATTTCTCCACAATCACCCTCACCTATCATCTGGGGCTGGTACAATAGGTCAGAAGTGGCCGCAGTACAAGGGACTTAGGCCCACCCCACTAGCAATAAAAAAAAATACTCAGTTTAAAAGTATCTCGCCTTCTACGAAACTGGAAGAAATGTCTCGCCTTACATGAAACCAGAATCATCACTGTGTTCTCAAAAGCCCTTCACTAACAAATGCCTCATTATCAACGACTAAGAAACAAATTTTCGACTTTATTGAATTTAACGTTCTTTCCCCTGTGTTCTTATGTTAACAAATAATATCACTTTTAAAGGAAAAAGATAAAGGAAAAGACCGAAATGTGTATGTACTCATAAACTCGTAGGGGTTCGAGCCCATGATTTCTGTCCGGATTTTCCTTAAAAAAAAATAAGATACTGAAATAATGCGTAATTTCTTACTTCAGAGTTTAGTCTCGTGGTGTGTTAAGTTTATTCCAACGCTTCGCTGTACATTGCAGTGGCCATCTTCAAGGCCTATTCAAATAATTATATTAATTATGTATTATGGCAATATTATTACTGTAATTATATTCCTGTCGACGAAAAGCAAGATACCAGAAGTACCCATCCTTCGTTCAGGGATGTGATAAGAGACAAGACCTACATTTCCTATTGTCTAACTCCATGGCATCTCATATTGTCTAAAACAACGATAAGACATGCCTTGAGTAGACAATCCTACGGAAGAAAAATCTTACAAGCCTGTCAGTAATAGTTTCCACCATACGCTGAAAATAGAATCTAGTAAGTTTGTAGTGATTACATAAAGATCTACGTCGTTATCGGATGATGACTTAACATAAAATATATTTTTGACAAAGCTCAGTGATAACTTATGCTTCAAACAGCTATCATACAGTGAAGCAGTAGCAGGCATACCGGTTGTGATGGTCTAGTAACGAGGCTATGATTCTATAAAAACTTGTTCTTGCCATAAAAGACCTACATCCAAATAAGGTCCATAAAAAATAAAAGTAATTATTTAATTATAGAGAAACAGCCGAAGAGATGGGATAGTAATATTCCATCACCGAGAGTTGATTCAGTTTCAAGCGCAATACTCTCCATTATTTCACACATTATCCTGCATTATCAATATGAAAACCACCGCTGACAAGACAACGCATTGTCAAGGAGAGGCGGAAACAAACCATCGATTCTTAAATGTTAAATGTGTAGCTAAAATCTCCTAGGGAGATCAGCAATGTCAATGTTGAGTTAAAAACCAATGGAGATATTGGGTTTTCGGTCTTTATCCATCGTCCTGGTTTTTAAGATAACTAAGAAAAACACGACGTTTCCGAAACTGGATCTGTCTTAAAAACCAGGACGATGGATAAAGTCCGAAAACCCAATATCTCTGTGTGTTATACACCATCGTCAGAATCCTATAGTAACTACTTAAAAAACAATGTTTCAGAAATCTCCTGATGATGGAAACCGAGGAGATCCCTGAAACATTGGTTTTTAACTCAGTACTGACATGGCTAATCGCCCGATTATATTTTAGCATCAGATACGAATATAACCATGGACTGTGGATGGATAATAATTTATAGGACTTTGAGGTTCTCTAAGTCCAAGGAACTGAACCATTCTTGAGAAGCCGCCACCTGCAGCGCCACTCAAAAATTTATCAGCATTTTATGGAACCCGAAGGTTCATTAGCTTGTTCGCAAGAACCCTCCACTGATCCCTATCGAGAGCCAGATAAATCCAGTCCACAGCATCCCACCCTATCTCTCTAAGATCCATCTTAATATTATCCTCCCACCTACATTTAGGCCTTCCTATTTGCCTCTTTCCTTCCGACTTCCCCACCAAAATCCTATATGCATTCCTCTTCACCCCATGCGTGCTATCTATCCTGTCCATCTCATCCTTTCTGACTTGGTCATTCTAATTTTACTTGGCGAAGAGTACAATTTATGAAGCTCCTCATTATGCAGTTTATTTTGAGGCTGTCAGAAGATGAATCTCTTCTAATAATGGCCTGGACGGAGGAGGTCGTGTCCCTGTTTGAGATTCCATTTCAGTGGAAATACAGTCTTTTCTGGAAACAAAAATGACAGAAGATGGACGGCATTCGCTCAAGCCAACGACCTGCCAGAGAATTCTTCCTACTGACAAAAGCCACTGTCTTGTCCGATAAACCGACAGTCATATAACTACCCTGAAACTTGTCAGTCAGCAAGTTGACTCAAGCGGTTTCGTTTGTAACTTGTGCTGGATAGGTGCCCAGTTCGAATCTTGGAGTGCACACCGAGTATCTTGATCGAAGTTTTTAAGTGCTTCTCTTAGTATCTCCAGGCAAATACCAGGATAGAACCTCAAATTAGTTCATGACCGCCTCTTTTCATATCCTTTTCAATTCATTATCTTCTAGTCATTATGTCATTTGACGCAATATAGTTTGAGCACCTGACATTGTCGTTAAGTAAGTCATAAACAATCAGATAAACGTTTCGGCAGATAAATCTGAAAACCATAGGTCTAAGCTTAGAACAATCATCCGGTACAACTTCGCTCTGTACGAAGTAAAATTTCATATTATTACAGAAACTTGCGATGTCATTGTAAAATTTGAAGGTTTCACGGCGGTGACTATGAAGAGTGCCATCTTCTTGGCTGTGGCGCCGTGTAGATCTTGTGTGAACCGACGTTTTGGAGGAACGTATCGCCTCACGCTGGTTCCTCGCTCGCGGATTTTTCTATCCTGAAGATTGAGGCGATACGTTCCTCCGAAACGTCGGTTCACACAAGATCTACACGGCTCCACATCCCAGTAGACGGCATTCGTCATTGCGTTGTTCTTGCCTGCCTTCTTCTGTTCTTGATGGGAAAGGAACAGACATACACTCAAACAAGAGTAAAAGAGCAACTAGAAGCATTCTGCGGTGCAAAAGATTTCCATATATACTGACCTTAACATGCAAGAAGCAAAGCAAATAGCTTGGCGTGTCACCTTGGATATTCAATGGTAAAGAACTGTCACGTGCTCACTCTGAACTGGTCAGTCACTGCAAGAAAATCCCCCTGAAATTTACTTTCCGGGGGTGTTGAATGTACTTCATGAAATTAGGGTCTCTTTGAAATGATCTTGCTCGATGAGACGACCTCCGAAGTTATGTGTTGGCACCTATTGTCATTCGTGATAAGGATTTCAGTCGTTTACTGAACACGTGTTGCGCTGCACTGCACTTTCGAAACGAACTTCACCGTTTAAACACTCACTCATGGAGCTGAGCCCTTCTAGAGAAACTGCCATATTGTGCAGCTACTCAAGAATTTCCCAGCATTTTATGGAACCTGAAGCTTCATTACCGTATTCACAAGAGCACTCCACTGGTCCCTATCCTGAGCCAGATCGGTATCTCTCTATGATCCCGTTTAAATCACAGTGGTTATCATAAAAAGTGGCGCAGAAATGACAACACATTGGAATAGGTGTACGTATTTCTTTTTGTAGTAAGATGTTTTCAACGGCTGCTTTACGCCAGAGCCACTGACCAAAATATCAGACGAACTGAAATTAGCAAAAAGCGACAACGATGCACAACTTAGCAAAACAATTTACTCGAGTATTCCTGAACGCTTTTACAAGCGCATCAGTTCAGAAGAAAGCCAATTTGAGCATTAAAATGACAGTAATTGAGTAGTAAACATAAATAATATTAAAATATTACTTCATAATTAATATCGTGGGTAGTGCATTTGCGCTACTCTGTACATACCGTCTGCTCTGTTACTTAAAGATCTGCAGTTTGAATAGACTGTAGCTGGGTGTTCCGTATGATTTTAAAGGTTGATGCTCCTTTTAACTGAACTTTGTAATGATGTGAATAAACACACCAGGAACTAACTGAACACATAACGGCGCCTAAAATGATAGACTTCCGTACTGTGGCGATTGTCATGTAAACAACAAAAATGCCGCTAACCTCTGGTCTGGGGCGTCCTTCTTGAAAACAGATAGTCGCTCAGCTAGTCAATAAATACAAGCTTTGTGTTAGAAGATGTATGCTTCTGACGAGAGGGTAATCTGCGAAGTGGCATTCTCCAGACATGAATCATTGCAACATCTCTCCGAGAACTTTTTGCTTCACTTACGATTATTAAAGTTAACGCGATATACGATAATGCCCATTTATATCGACTGATTTTTATTTTAATGTATGATATTAAAAAAATTAAAATAAAAATGAAGAAGTGTTAATTAGAGTCAGTGAGCAGAGGAATATCCTACACGAAATAAGAAAACGGAAGGCTAATTGGATTGGTCATGTTTTAAGCAGAAACTGCCTTCTAAAAGAAGCTACTGAAGGAAAGATAGAGGGGCGGATAGAAGTGACAAGAAGATGAGGAAGAAGACGTAAGAAGATGCTGGATGACCTTGGGGACAGAAGAGGATACTGTCATTTGAAGGAGAAAGCTCTAGATCGCATTAAGTGGAGAAATTGTTTTGGAAGAGACTGTGGACTTGTCGTCTGACAGATTACTGATGATGATGATGATGATGTATGAGATTCAAGTCCTTTCATAATGTCACGTAGTATGTGTGACTGTCGACGGGGTTTTAGATTGAATATTCGATTTATTGATCACTTACAGATCGTAACAACAAATAACTACAACACTATCGCTATTTCCACACTTAACAGTTCACTAGAGGGCACAGTCTAGTGTTCTCACTCTGTTACTAGACGTTTCCTGGTAAAGACTGCAACAATGTCTATTCCCTTGCCTCCGGCTCAAGTCCTCTCTTCACAGACTCCCGTATAGAACTGGTTATCAACTGGCTCTAATCTTGTCCCTTGCGTATAACATTTCAGCACGGACCAAGTAGAAAATATCGTTCTTTGTTGAATGCGTATCCACTGTCGCGGGAAAGTATTTACCGAGCCGTTGTTCAGAAACGGACCTGGTACATCCGCCCATCTTGCCGTCGTTGCATAGCAACGGCTCTACACGCTAAAATATTGTTTATTTCGTGGTTAATTTTGAGATTCTGTCAATATCTGGAATAATAGAGAAATTGGTGAATAAGTGTATGAAAATTATTTGAAAGATGTCGGTAGTGGCCTCGTCATCCTGGCAGTTGGGTGAGAGTAATGAGGAAGCCACGAAGACCCCCTGGAAGGACAGTTATGCCCCAGCCGGAAATCGAACCTATCACCCCTTGAATGCGAATCTGGAGCACTACAGGTACATCAACCTGTTCGGTGTCTTTCATACCACGTGGCCTCAATTATACAGAGAGAGACAATAACATTTCCACCTCAAATATCTCACTTACTGACGTCATAAAGAAACTTTTGCAACAAAACATACATAATATCAAGGGACACAAAGGATGGAGACAGATTCTTTGTATACGTAGGCCTTGTGGATATATCTAGGCCACCTTGAATTGTGTAAATGGTATTCTGCATTTCAGGAGGAAAAGCTATTTCCCCATGCTGTATATTAATATTACTATATGACTGCATAATATTGTAGCATGTAGAGATCCGTAGCTAGGTAACAATCGCGAAACAACGCCCGCTTCTAGTCAGAAAATCCTTTATAAGCAATAATTAAACAGCAACAATTGAACTACAACAGAGGAACGGTGTTTTCTACCCGGTCTGTGCCGAGATGTTATAAGCAGGACAATTGGAGCAATGAGTCAGTAGTATTAGCCAGCGGGAAAAGCACAGAAGCTGAAGAATTTCCATTCTTAAGATCCGATACTAGGCAACGATTGGTGAAGACAGCAGACTGAAAAAAACTTAGTGCGTGCTGTAGTGAACTACAAGTGTGTGAACCAGTGATAGCGCTATAATTACTTGTAGTTATCATCTGTAGGTGGTCAATAAATCCAATTAACAATCCAAGCACCGTCTATAGTCACACATACACGTGAAAATAGTTAGCGATTTTGTTGAATGTGCGGCTCTCACGTGGCTGGGTTGCACGCTGTACAGTTAGGAAAATGCCTGACGATCCAGTTTGCCGCCTCAATCTTTCCAGTTTCTTTCTTGGATTACTCTTCGACTCCTAATGTAGAGGCAATACGTTCATCTGAAACGTTGGGATTTTCCCAAACTACACAGCGGCACAATTCAGTATTCTTTTATATTAGTGATTTTATAAGGTAAAAGAAAATTTGTCCCTGTGTTGAGTTCAGTAGCATGCCATGAATAATTATGGAAGTGCATAATTTTATCCTCCAAATTACATAGAGGTGAGGGGTCATCTTCACGCTCCGGCCACTTCACCTCCACGGAAAGAGCCTCCGATAGTCATTCGCTAAGAAGCCATGTATGCCCCATAACCAATAGCCTTATTTATTTAGCTCTGCCGAATCACGTGCAGCATTAGTGATCGGGAAAATTGATCTTCGGCCTCTACCAGAAATAAATGTACAAAAGATAATGCTAGATAGATTTTTCTGCTTTATTCAAAAAATTGTGTCAAGAAAATATACATACATTAGAGCTGAAAATGGAGTTGGACATGGATAGACGCCATCTGCTAGTTCAGAGCGCTTCATTTCGAGGAAGTTATTTCAAATGCTTGAAGTTATCATAAACCTCGTTTTCAATAATGACACACGTCGGAAAAATTCACGAACATACACCGTAATATGAAGAAAATCGTCTTCTGGGATCTGGCGCCGTGTATTCTTGGTTTTAACCGACGTTTCGGAGGAACATATCGCCTCCATCTTCAGCGTAGTTGAGTTGCGTGCGAATACACAATTGCAATTGCTGCAATTGCAGAGACAGCTATCTGTATTCGCACGCAACTCAACTACCCTGAAGATGGAGGCGATATGTTCCTCCGAAACGTCGGTTAAAACCAAGAATACACGGCGCCAGATCCCAGAAGACGACTTTCTTCATAGTCATCGCCGTGAAAACATCAAAACTTATATACACTGTAATAATTTTCTTTTATACCGTGTTGATAATCCCCGCGGGCTTTTTGTATTAGTCTGGAGCGTCTACCTAGCCCAAAAAGCCATTTCCAACCTTGACATGCTCGTAGACAAAGAATGCTGTAACGGTACTGTCTAGTTGTGACAACAGCATTAAAAATCTAGATTTTTATGTATAATTCTAACGTAGTGTGTTAATTTCTTTGCAGCATCAGGAATAACCTCAAAGAAAAAAGTTAAGTTATAATTTAATGACATTAAATAATTTGCAGTCACATTCCAACAGAAATTCTCGAACAAACCACTCACGGCGCTGCTTTCTCTCCCTTAATTATATCCCTTGTCTAATAACAGTAAGTGGAACTATAATGCTTTTATTCATAATTAGATTTTGAGTAATTTCTGTTTATATTTCTAGCTGGTCATTGCAAACTCATATAGAGAAGTTTAAGCATGGTTTTATATTTGATGTTCTGATTTAATATAGATGTAATTAAAAAAAACACTATAAATTACATATTCGCCATTTTCTATAATATTTATACAGGCAATAATCTGATGTAGATCTGAAAATTCTTTAATCTAGAAAACAAGAATATTTTTTTTCCCAAATTCTGTTCGGTTTATTCTTCTCTATCGCGTACCTAACGCCCAAAGATTTATGAAATGTCTTTTTATAATATTGTCACCTTACAACTGTCCTATTAATTTGACATTTGCTGCAACGTTCCTAATAGAGAACACCGAAATACGTTAAATTCTTTTCCGAACTCTTGCCAATATGTACGGTATCCACAGCTGAAGTTATGCGCAAGTACTACAGTGAAGGCTTTTGATCTGACTACTTTTAGCTACGCTATTGTCTGCCATTTACAAGGAAAGCAACCATATTATCCGTGAAAAAAAAACATTCGCATAGTGGGGGGCTGGTGTTCAGCACATCGGCCACGGATTGGCCTATTGTACCTGCCCCGGGTGATTATGATGGTGGACAATTTGGTGGAATGAAGACTGGCAGGGGAAACCGAAGTATTCGGAGAAAACCTGCTCCAGTGCCACTTTGTCCAACACAAATCCAACTTGACCAGACCAGGGCTCGAACCCGGGCCGCCGCGGTGGGAAGCCATTGAGCTATGGCGCGGCCGCGAAGAAGAATTACTTATGATCTTAGAAAATTAAATGGTGTATTACACATTTTACATTTTTTTCGGTTGTATGGTGATAAGAATTTTTAAAAGTTCGGTTAGCTGAAATTTCCTGTAAACCTTAAGAAGAAATATATTATCATATATTTCTCGCTATATTATACTATAAAACAACAGTAAAAAATATTAAATAAATTCGAGAGTAAAAATTATTTTTTCAAGAAAAATACTTCTTTTACAGTGCAGTATTTTCTAAATACTGTGTTCCCTCTAGCTCTTATAATACGGGATTGAATATATTAAAGCTAATAAAATATTCCAAAAGAAATTAATGATTCTGTATAGTGTTCGCTCATATGATCTTAGTAATAATGCTTAGTAATAATGTGATCCCGTGTGGCTGCTGAGAAAAGTGACTACATTCTACTGAAAAAGTAAATATGCGAGTAATTGTTTTCCTCGTCTGCATTATAAACTATAACATCTCACGGCATAATCACTTCCACTCTCTTACATGAGATGCTCCAAGCAAATAAAAACCTTCTCCACTCAATATCCTAAAAGTTTACAGTAAATTCAGCACACATAAATGATAAAGCAAAAAATCAAGACTGAGATAATAAATGAAAAAAGACAGATACAGATTCTGTATTGCACTTAAATTATAATGAGTATATGCATTTCGTTACAACAGTAACATAAAAATACAGATTAATCTGACATCTCTGCAATTTATAATTCCATCTTGTTTTTCTGAAGGTTGACACAGAGCTTGCGGTTTTACGTCGCTCACTTCATTATACCATGACGCGTTCATGTATGCATAACCTGGCAAATGAAATATGAGTTGTATTACAAGAAACGTGCATCATTTTAAGTTCTAATATTCGTATTTCCGTTTGAAATTTTGTCATTAGTCTGTCCTTATATATTATTGCTATTATAACCTATAACGATAAACACAAATGCTACTTAAATACTAGGGACACGCAGTAATGTAGTTGTTTGATGCACTATGCTACAAGCTGGAAGGTGGCGGGTTCGATTCCCTATGAGGTAACTGAATTTTTCAATTGACCTACTTTTCCAGCCGCACTATGGCACTGGGGCAGACTGAGCCACTAACAGAAATGAGTACTAGGCATTTTCCTGGGTGTAAAGAGCGGCCGGCGCGTAAGGCTGACATCACCACAACCTGTGAGCCGACTGTCTAGAATATGTGGGAGCTTCGACGTCTCACAACCATATGAGTCTCCACGGCCTGCTACAGGGATAGCTTCACTTTACCTTTACTTAAAAGCTGTAATATACTTAAACAATTTCCCCTAGTAAAGTTTCTTCGATAAAATATATATTTCCTGTTGANGAATGAAGACTGGCAGGGGAAACCGAAGTATTCGGAGAAAACCTGCTCCAGTGCCACTTTGTCCAACACAAATCCAACTTGACCAGACCAGGGCTCGAACCCGGGCCGCCGCGGTGGGAAGCCATTGAGCTATGGCGCGGCCGCGAAGAAGAATTACTTATGATCTTAGAAAATTAAATGGTGTATTACACATTTTACATTTTTTTCGGTTGTATGGTGATAAGAATTTTTAAAAGTTCGGTTAGCTGAAATTTCCTGTAAACCTTAAGAAGAAATATATTATCATATATTTCTCGCTATATTATACTATAAAACAACAGTAAAAAATATTAAATAAATTCGAGAGTAAAAATTATTTTTTCAAGAAAAATACTTCTTTTACAGTGCAGTATTTTCTAAATACTGTGTTCCCTCTAGCTCTTATAATACGGGATTGAATATATTAAAGCTAATAAAATATTCCAAAAGAAATTAATGATTCTGTATAGTGTTCGCTCATATGATCTTAGTAATAATGCTTAGTAATAATGTGATCCCGTGTGGCTGCTGAGAAAAGTGACTACATTCTACTGAAAAAGTAAATATGCGAGTAATTGTTTTCCTCGTCTGCATTATAAACTATAACATCTCACGGCATAATCACTTCCACTCTCTTACATGAGATGCTCCAAGCAAATAAAAACCTTCTCCACTCAATATCCTAAAAGTTTACAGTAAATTCAGCACACATAAATGATAAAGCAAAAAATCAAGACTGAGATAATAAATGAAAAAAGACAGATACAGATTCTGTATTGCACTTAAATTATAATGAGTATATGCATTTCGTTACAACAGTAACATAAAAATACAGATTAATCTGACATCTCTGCAATTTATAATTCCATCTTGTTTTTCTGAAGGTTGACACAGAGCTTGCGGTTGTACGTCGCTCACTTCATTATACCATGACGCGTTCATGTATGCATAACCTGGCAAATGAAATATGAGTTGTATTACAAGAAACGTGCATCATTTTAAGTTCTAATATTCGTATTTCCGTTTGAAATTTTGTCATTAGTCTGTCCTTATATATTATTGCTATTATAACCTATAACGATAAACACAAATGCTACTTAAATACTAGGGACACGCAGTAATGTAGTTGTTTGATGCACTATGCTACAAGCTGGAAGGTGGCGGGTTCGATTCCCTATGAGGTAACTGAATTTTTCAATTGACCTACTTTTCCAGCCGCACTATGGCACTGGGGCAGACTGAGCCACTAACAGAAATGAGTACTAGGCATTTTCCTGGGTGTAAAGAGCGGCCGGCGCGTAAGGCTGACATCACCACAACCTGTGAGCCGACTGTCTAGAATATGTGGGAGCTTCGACGTCTCACAACCATATGAGTCTCCACGGCCTGCTACAGGGATAGCTTCACTTTACCTTTACTTAAAAGCTGTAATATACTTAAACAATTTCCCCTAGTAAAGTTTCTTCGATAAAATATATATTTCCTGTTGAGGTACTTTTAGAAGTTGGCGACCGATGACAGAGGCCATATGCAGCTCGATGACAGGAAGATAAGTTGAAGTCTGAGTCAAAATTGAAGGGTGGGACACATCAGAGACATCCTATAAAGCAATTAGTAAGAAGAAGACTTGGACCGCGCCATAGCTCAAGCGGTTAGTCGCTGGCTTCCCACCGCGGCGGCCCGGGTTCGATGCCGGGGCTGGTCAAGTGGGATTTGTGGTGGACAGAGATACGCTAGGGCAGGTTTTCTCCAAGTACGTCGGTTTCCCCTGCCAAATTTCATTCCACCAATTGCTCCACAATCACCCTCACCTATCATCTGGCGCTGGTACAATAGGCCAGAAGTGGCCGCAGTACAAGGGACTTAGTCCCACCCCACTAGCAATAAAAAAGAAGACCCATAAGTAAACCTACAGAAAATTTAGCTGAGTAAAGGTAGGTGTTGAAAAATAGAACTGATAAGGTAGCCATGCAGACGTATGGAGGAGTGGAAGTATAGCTCCACGCATTCTTAATGTCGGCTCTAGGTGTAGATAAGTGATTAGCTTCATACCCGGTGGAAGAGCGCCCGGTACCCATTGAATAAGAGGCTGGTTGGGCCTCAGCGCCGGTCTGGTTGCTGTGGAGAAGAGATAGTCGAGATGACCATCCGGGCAATCGAATCCCATTTTCTCTCAGCCGAGTAGGGTGTAGACTGTCGCCATACTGACTGAGCTACCCCGGAAATTAGGAAGCAATAAATGTTAAGAAAGGATAAATGGAAGATATTTTGTAACTAACACAAGGAATTTGAAAACGATTCAGTTAAGAGGGTTCAAATTGTAAAAAAAAAATCAGTGTACAATTTTGATGTGTAATAAATGTAACTGCCAAATTATAAACTTCATTTCGAAAATACTTTTTTTTTTACCTTGTTAGGTGTCGACAGGGCGATCCAGTGTTGAGTTCGTAGGCGGTTGCCGGGTTGACGAGGCTGGTGCCGTGGCGAAAGGCTGCGAATGAGGTGCCGAATACTCAGCCTTCATTGGAACACCTGCAAAATCAACAGACACTGTAATTAGTACATGCTGATTTGGAGTCACAAGTATCCTCAGCATTTGGCACTATAGAGGATCTGGACTTTGCCCATTGTCCAGTATTTTCATTCATTCATTTATCAATGACTCTACAGCCCTTTGTTGGGCCCTGGCTTCTTCTTCAGTGTTGTAATCTGTTTTTACGCAGTCGGTAGGATTCCTTGGGTGAGTGATCAGGCCCGAAAGGCCGTTACCTACAAACAAGACAATACAAACACAGAATAAACGTACACAGACATCCATGCCTTGAGCGGGATTCGAAACCACGATCCGAAATTTCGAGCGAGCGAAGACAATTCATGCCTCAGCCAGCGAGGCCACTGTGATCGGCACTATCCAGTATTCCAAACAATATTTCGGAAACTGAATTTCTTTCCATCGTCGGCTGTAAAGGTGGGTAGGTACTGCTCATCTGGGACCATCACAAAGAACTAATTCCAGTCACTGGACTTGACGAATGAGCTTATCTCTTTCTAACTGACACATGCCCGGTCACGGCAGCCGAGCGGTCTAAGGCATGTACTGTCTTACTCGCTTGGAAGCCGGGATCGTGAGTTCGAATCCCACTCAGGGCATGGATGTTTAGTTTGTGTGTATGCGTTTTTCTGTGTTTGTGTATAGGTAGAGGCCTTGCGACGAGCTGATCACCTGCCCAAGGAGTCCTACCGAATGTGTAAAGATCTAGAAAAACCAAAGTGAACGGAGAAGTTCATGGAGGTAGGCCTAGGCCCACTGGGGCTGTAGTGCCAAGAAAAAAAACTGACATATCTTTGTATGACAATCCCCACCTATATATATCCCCCCCTGGCACTACAGCCCCAGTTGGCCTAGGCCTACCTCCATGAACTTCTCCGTTCACTTCGGTTTTTCTAGATCTTTACACATTCGGTAGGACTCCTTGGGCGGGTGATCAGCTCGTCGCAAGGCCTCTACCTGTACACAAACACAGAAATACGCAGACACACAAACTAAACATCCATGCCCTGAGTGGGATTCGAACCCACGATCCCGGTACATGTACGAAGACAGTACATGTCGTAGACCGCTCGGCTACCGTGACCGGCAAAATATAATTACTTATCATAAACCAAAGTGTACGTGTATATATATATAAAAAAAAAGTAAAGCTATCCCTGTACCAGGCCGTGAAGGCCCATAGGGTTGTGAGATGTTGAGGGTCCCACATTATCTAGACAATCGGCTCGAAGATGGCGGTAAGGTTGCCAGCCTTATGCACTGGCCGCGCTTTATTCCCCAGGAAAATTATTTAATTAATTCATGGTACTAATTTCTGTTAGAGGCTGAGTATACCCCAGGGCCATAGTGCGGCTGGAAGGATTAGGTCAACTGAAAAAATCCAATGATTTCATCGGGACCTGAACCCGCGACCTTCCGGCTTGTAGCAATATGTTTCTTTTAAATTATTCACAGTCTAAATGCTCAATTTTACCACGCTTTTTCCCCGATTCTTTTCCGGGGCGTGTTTTGCGTTTGTCATGGCTGGATCGCAACGTTTACAGCGTTAGCTTTCTCGCATAAACACAGCTAAATTTAGTTTCAGGATGCCAGTAACGGTTTGTGCAGAAGTGCGAACACAAGGCGCGCTCCAGAGGGGCTGCTATCCAAGTATTTCTAACGTCAAGCACCAGGAAATATTAACGCTCCCAAGTACAGTCTTGGCTCCAGTATGCATGTATGGCAAACTGTTATTTCTTCCTGTAGTTCCCGGTACCCGGCTTCATGAACCTGAGGAAGATCGAGGCCGATTGTAACACAAAACGCCTCTAAAGTTTTAACTAAATAATTACATTTATTTACAGCTAACCCTCGCTAATCCGGGTTAGTTTGTCGAAGAGATCATCCGGATTAAGTCATAATCCTGATTAGTGAATCAAAAGATAGCCCTAAAGTAAAAAAAGAACAAAACTTAGAATAAATAAATTGAAAATTTAGTGATATAAGTAGCGAAGATGAAAATAAATAACAATATACAACTCTAGAGACTTTATTTGAAAACTATAAAAATATATTTATTCATTGATAGAAGTCTCAGAAGTTGTATTTGTTTTTGAACGTAATAGCGCAGGTTTGAAGAAACTGTCCAAGTTTGTCTGAACAGACAAGTGACTCATCTGCCCTTTCAAATACCACGTATCTTTTAAACTATGTACTCAACTGTGAACAAAATTTTTCGTCTACAAGTATTATGTTTTTGGACATTATCCATCGTCTTGTCTATTTTATAAAAACCGTCCTGTTTCTTTTTAAAGCACATCGTTTCGGAGACTGGATTCTGTCCTCATCCTCAGATCTCCGAAACGTTGTGTTTTTAAAAAGAAACGATACAGTTTTTAGAAAATAGACAAGACGATGGATAACTTCCAGAAACATAATACTTGTAGCAATGTGCCTTCCTCACAAACTTCTAGGTCTTAATTAAAATTGTTAGTATTTCAATCCACATTATCCGACATCCGGATTAATAGTAATCGGATTAGAGAGGGCTTACTGTATTTTTATTAAATTAACAAATCCCATACATTTATTTTACATGAAAGCACTTATTTCGTAAATTCCGTACGGTATATTTATATTTACCCCTTAAATCACAGAGGTTACTGTATATACCAGTTGCTTATAATTGGACGTAACGATGCTTAATTTATTCTCCCTACTATAGTTAATCTCACAATAAACGGTTACTTCCTTAAATGTCTTTAACCGACCGGCTTTTGTAAGGTAGACTGTTCACCGTGAAGTGTAAACTGGAATTTTAAATGTAATTTAAATTAATTTCAGGCGTCAAAATTAGGGCCCAGATGTTCTTGTACCGAAAACCGGTCGAGGGCCATGAAACATTTGACTCGTATATTTTTTACAATATGGCAACAGTCTCGTTTAACCTACCGTTTCAAATGAAATAGTTGTATTATTGATATTATTCAACATTGAACATAATTATATTTAAAATATAATAAATTCGGAGCTACACTGCACTACCCCTTACGTCTTCATCATGTCTAGCTTAATTAATTCAGCTCAGGGACAACTTTGCATTTCTTTGCCTTTATAGCTCTCTTAAAACAGTAACATTCCCCCATCCCCTACTAATGGCAGCACCAAATGTAAGCTAACCACGACAACAGCGATTTGCGAGCCACAATTTGCAAATTAATATTCTTGACTGATTATTCCGGTCCAACAATGAACATGAAAAGAATTTGCGATTAAACGACAGTCCCAAAAGTTTATTACAAAAGATTCATTCGTTTATTTCTGATTTATTTAATGGCAGTAAGGCAGATCATGTAGCGACAGTGGTCGGATTATACATGGAATTTGAAAGGATGTAGAGTCAAGTGGTCGAGGATTAATTTGAGAAAATATCCCGACATTTGCCTGGAAGGACTGCGGAAACTCGGTCATTTTATCCTGGGTGTCGGCTGAGATTCGAATCGGTCACCTCCCGAACACAAAAAAGAAGCAGTTACTACAGATGATAAATTGTGCAATCCAGCAGCTGGTATCACCTTTCCAACAGCTTAGCTTCGCCATGTTGCTATAATCAATAATGTTTATTTTCATAACCATTGGAATTTTAAATTTCATCATTGTTGTTGATGTATTATAAATGAGCCCGATTTCTTGGCTGAAAGCAAGCGTATTATTGAATTTTAATGGCTTCTCGTTCTCAGACATGGCGTTTTCTTCGAACGATAAGAGCGCATCTCTTTGCCCTCATGTTTTAAGCATCAGAAACCTTCCGTCTGCTGGCGACTTTCAGTTCCCAGCTGCTATTCATGTGCAGATGAGGAAGTACAAGGCAAGACGCTGCGTTGCGTTCAGAGATGGAACTGAAGGACGCATGTATGTCAAGCAGCCTGTTCCCATTTCAATGCTTATTCGAAATAAAGTTAATTAAATCATTGTTTCATACACACACATCTCTACACAGCAAACCGTCGCTAATCCGGAGTAATTGGGGGGAAAGTAATCCGGAATAGTGAACCAAATTGTAGCCCTAAAATACAAAAATAAACTTAGAACACAAACAAATATAAAATGTAATGATATTATGTTGTATTTTAGCGTCCTGTTGCACTTATTTTCGTCCATGATATATATACAGTGTCCGTCTTGCAGTGCATCCACTTTTACCCGTCAGTTCACATGTTTCGGCACCATAGTGCCATCATCAGGTGCTCCATTAACACTAATCTATTGCATTGCATGCCATTATGTCAATGTAAAATTATTTAAAAAGTATTTTAAATATTACAACACCCGCAGCCAAAAAGGGAACACGCATCACGAGACACGATACACACGGCATATAAGAGGAACGACTCCCATAGTGGAGGAACCATGCGCGGGTTTGAATTGGGACAGATAAGATGAATATC
>NW_019731262.1:3740402-3779651 GCF_002891405.2 Cryptotermes secundus | reverse complement strand
ATCCTCTTCTGTCCCCAAGGTCATCCAGCATCTTCTTACGTCTTCTTCCTCGTCTTCTTGTCACTTCTATCCGCCCCTCTATCTTTCCTTCAATAACTTCTTTTAGAAGGCAGTTTCTGCGTAAAACATGACCAATCCAATTAGCCTTCCGTTTTCTTATTTCGTGTAGGATATTCCTCTGCTCACTGACTCTAATTAACACTTCTTCATTTCTCACATAATCGGTCCAACTGATCTTCTCCATCCTACTCCAACACCACTACTGTAAAGCCTTTATTTAAAAACTGTAAAAGAATACATTTATTCATCGATACAAGACTCAGAAGCTGTACTTGTTTTTGAACGTAATAATGCAGGTTTGAAGAAACTGTCAAGTTTTGTCTGAACAGAGAAGTGACTCATCTGCCTTCCTAAATGAAATGTGTCTTTTAAAGTATGTACTCAACTGTGAACAGGAGCCGGAATAGCTCAGTCAGTATAGCAACTGGCTAAGGGCTGGACGACAGAGGGTTCGGAGTTCGAGTTCAGGTAGGGTTAAGAATTTTCTCTTCTCCACGTCGTCGAGACCGGTTCTGGGGTCCACCCAACCTCCTATCCAATGGATACAGGGGCTCTTTCCCTGGGAGTAAAGCGACCGGGTCGTGAAGTTGACCATTCACCTCCAACTAGTGCCGAGGTCAAGAAAGCGTGGATCTGTACATCCACTCCTCCCTATGCCTTCATGGCGTAGTGCTTAATTAGTTAAGCACAGAGACAAGTTTACCTTACTCGACTCTGAACAACATTCCTCATATTTTGACCCCGATTAACCGTAACCGAATTAGCGAGTGTATACTCAGCATCTCCTATAAAATCAACTTTTCAGATCTTCTTCTCTCCGCTTGAAGTAAATCCTTATATTTAGCCTACTTTCCTAAAGTGGGCTTATGCGATCTCCATACTGTGTGTTTGTAACCCCCTTATTGAATTTTAGATGCTTCAACCAATCTTTGTGAAACTTGGTATGTATACGTATCATGACAGCTGAGCCCATCTCAACGACGTACTCCATAAATACCTCCCATCAGTCTGTGTGTCTTTATGTGTATCCCCTATCGTTGCTAGGCAACGGCTCGGTAAAATGTATCCCTCCTTTCGTTGCTAGGCAATGCCATGGTAAACACGTTCCCGCGGCAAGGAAAACAGACAACAGTAGAAGAATTATTGGACTCGTGTCTGTGTATCCCCTTATCGTTGCTAGATATCAATTTGGTAAAGAAGTTCCCGCGGCAACAACGTATCGCTGGAGAAGTCGTTTTCTATGCAGTCCGTGTCGTATAAAATTGGAGTAGTCAATTGGTTCTTCCTATATCTTCTTGTTTTCTCATGCATCGCTTATGGTGTGTGAAACTATATTGGTTATGGGAGTGGTTTCCGATTAGAAACGTGGAGGCGACATTTTCCTCCGAAATGTTGGTACCCATGTATTATTTTATACGATATCATGTCCCAGAAGACCACAATATAAATCTTCATAGAACCGTGGTAAAACCTAATTGTAATTTATTAAATGTTGTAATTAAACACTGCTGTCAGTAATACTATATATAGCATCTTTGTTAAGGATGATTAATGAATGTGGAGCCATCTGTAGATTGATAAGTGATAGGGGAACTAAACTACCAGAAGAAAATCTGCCACAATGTCACTTTGTTCGCCATAAATCCCACGTGCCTTAACTTGCATCAAATTCAAGCTACTGTTGAAATAAATGGGAATGTAGGATTTGAGGTTTTCACACCTGTGGTTATGAAGATTACTGTGTCTTATGGGTTATAACGCCGTGTAAACCGTTGAAAGCAATCGACATTACGGAGGAACATGTCGCTTCCATCTTTAAGGGTGGGCAATAATCCAAGCAGGAAACCTGCGTGGAACAGATAGCATGCAAGCTACGAAAGTACTTCACTTTCAACGGGCTACGCTTCGTTATATCCTAGAAGACCGAACTCTTCATTAATGGGAAAAATTTACGAATCGTTTCTTAGCAACAGTTTCTCACAGATGACNATCTGTCCCTGTAACAGACCGTGGAGGCCCATAGTGTTGTCAGACGTCGAAGCTGCCACATTTTCTAGACAATCGGCTCATAGATGGTGGTGAGGTCAGCCTTACGCGCCTGCCGCTCTTTACCCAGAAAACTTTCCTGCTACTCATTTCTGTTAGAGACTGAGACGGCCCCAAGGCCATAGTGCGGCTGGAAGGATTAGGTCAATTGAAACATCCAATGGCCTCATCGGGAATCGAACCCGCGACTTTCCGGCATGTAGCATAGTACCTCAACCAACATCGCTACCGCGTGCCCCCAAACAAAGTTAACAGTGAAGCTTTTAACTTAAATTGAATATTTCTACCTTGGATGTTTTCTTTCTCCTGAAGAGATGCTCCCACACTCTGAGGGCAGACAGGGCCGGGGGGTGAGACTGTGGTTGGAGTAGTTAGATGCACTGTTCGGTGAGGGACGTCCTTGGGATTCCAGAGAAAGACGTAGTAAACCGACAGCATTATCGCAGCCAGGGACACGGTGAAGACGTAGGCGACCACAGTGAGCACCCTGACAACCTTCTTCATATGCTTCGGTTCATACATCTTGTCTTTGGATTCCTCACCGGCAAACTTGACTCCGTTAGGTAAGCCACTGCTAGCGTGTTGCCGGACGCTGCCCCCTGCTCCCGTGTTCAGTACAACGCTACTACTATTCACTGACCTACCGCTCATTTTGTTCCCGCAATTAAAGGCTTCAGTAAACCTTAAAATAATGTCTGAATTGTATATTGTCTCTTTTTCAAAATCCCACAACATACAGCAAGGGAAAATTCATATTTATCTGTAATAAAACCGTCGTTTATATATTCTGAAGAAATAAATTTTTAACATCCACGTAAATATTCACATAAGATAAAATTTATGCTGTATTTAACACCATAAACAAAGATATAATATTTTTATTTAGAGCTGACAAATTACATAAACCACAAAGATTTTTTGTATATTTATATTATGTATACTAAAATGAAACACTTGAAATATCGGCACAAATAATTCTCTTAATGAAAATGAGATGGAACTGCGTAATCTTTCCGTCACACGCCAAACTTGCTCACCATTTGCTCTCAGTCCACAAGATAAAATTAAGTCACTGCAACTCCTTACAACTTCAGGTAACGACACCTAATTCTAATTCGATTCAGGCACTGTTTTACTCAGTCTGACTAACAGTCACAAAATCATTAGTTCTTTGTTTTAATTTTCAAATGAAGGAAAAGCACATACACTCACGTTCGAGTCAGCTCGACGTTATACCTGGGGCTCACGCCCTTGCGCGCGCAATCTCCAACATTACTCGGCAGCAAATTCCTTTAAAAGCAATAAAAGTTCTGAATGAAAACAATAAAACCAATTTTGATGGAATATAATATATCAGGATGAAGAGGCTCTTGAAACATTATCGTGATTTTGTTAGCTTCATATTTAAATGAGATTAAATGTTCAATCGCGTAAATTCAGAATTGCTTAGCAGCGGCGTTTCAGCCGATCAATACGGTCCACAGCGCAGCTGTTTCTGTCCTCCCGTCCCCCTCCACCCCCGTGACCGGAGCCCATATTGTTTTCCGATCCCTGTTCTACGAATATACTCAGGAAAGTTACGACGAAAAACAGTTAAATCTTAACCGTGTCTAGTCCGCGTATAATTCATGCACTTTTCGAAATATCGGGCCCGCAATTCTAAATATTATCTATGAAAGTATGAAGAAAAATGTACATTCTTAGAGAATTTAGTTACCTAACCTCATTTCTCTGCACTTTACACTTGCCTGGACGACGAAATAGATCGAGAATTTTAACAGGGGAAACCCGTTGAACTTAATCACCTGGAAGACTGACGAGTATATATGTACTGCACGTCCTCTTCATCATAACCTCCTCGATATTACCTTGCTAATAATGTTTGGTGACATGAATGAATTATGAATATCTTCATTGTGACATTCTCTCTAGCCTCCTATTAGCTCTTCCCGCTTAAGTACATATATTCTCCTCATCACCCTGTTCTCAAGCACGCTAATTCAAAGTTTCATGGATTGGTTCTAACAAGAAGAGTTACAGTTAGACTGAACATATTGAATGTGGATGCAGTTCATATGGGACGAGCCCTGTTCGTTNTATATATATATATATATATATATATATCAGTATGGAGCAATGGTGAAATTATGATTAGTAGGGGGAAACTGAAGAAAATCAGAGAAAGACTTCGTGCACCATGTATCTCAAATAAAGCCACCTGGAATTAAACCCAAAGTTCCGTGTTAAGAAGCAAAATTTTAATCGCCTTAACTATGGCACAAGGCTTATTATTTTATTGTGAAATAGAATCTTACATCCTGAACTAAAGTTTGTAGGTTACTCTATATTCTGCCCATAATCAGAAACATCTGGAAAGTTTCGAAATGTGGTGTTGGAGAAGAATGGAGAAGATCAGTTGGACCGATTATGTGAGAAATGAAGAAGTGTTAATTAGAGTCAGTGAGCAGAGGAATATCCTACATGAAATAAGAAAACGGAAGGCTAATTGGATTGGTCATGTTTTACGCAGAAACTGCCTTCTAAAAGAAGCTATCGAAGGAAAGATAGATGGGCGGATAGAAGTGACAAGAAGACGAGGAAGAAGACGTAAGAAGATGCTGGATGACCTTGGGGACAGAAGAGGATACTGTCATTTGAAGGAGAAAGCTCTAGATCGCATTAAGTGGAGGAATTGTTTTGAAGAGACTGTGGACCTGTCGTTTTGACAGATTACTGATGATGATGATGATGATATTGTGTTTGTGTGCTTTTACGTTTCTCAAAATAAGCAGTGATTTTTTCGCCCTAAAGATCATTAACAGGTTGATCTTTATAGGGGAGACATTGTGTGCCTCCTGTGAGGATCGAGCTGAATTTTTATATTGTGGCATATAGACCAGTTACTGGGCACTGACCGCGAAATAAACAACTGCACAACGGCCGTTACTAGGCAGCGACCAGTAAACACAAACAGAGGAACGGTGTTTTCTGTGCGGTCAGTGCCGAGATATTATAAGCAAATCAAATGAGGAGTGAGTTGGTTGGTGAGTGAATTGGATAACCGCTTAGGTTTAGTTGTTGAACTGTTGCTGTGAGAAGCTGATAGCTGAGGCCGGGGACGGTTCGAAAATTCAGAGGAAGAGGAACGCCCGCCGTTGAAAGCCGCTGCCAAGCAACTACTACTGAAGACTGTAACAAACTGAGAAGACGTAGTGTGCTCTACAGTAACTTGTGATGTGTGTAGAACTGTGAGAGCATAGCCCTTGCTTGTAACTACGAGTTGTAAGAGCTCAATAAATCCGATTATCAGTCTGAACCCCGTCTATAATCAGCCTTCAAGGGGTTAGGCTGTGAATGAAAGGTAAAAGAAATGTTTGAGTTGACCTCAACAGAACTGAACTTAGATAACAACACGTTCGTGACGTTCGTGACGTGCCTACAGACGTTAGCTACTCAGCTGCATTCTACAGGCCATGAAAAGAAACTGCAGTCTTATCACAACCCAATGAAGTTTCCGTTTCCCCCATCCTCCCTATTCAACTCGTTGAAATGTCTTCGATATGTGACTTGAATATTTACAGATGAAATTCGAAGTTAACCTTCCGAACCTCAGAGATATACGTAAAAGGCATTACTGATTATAAGTCCACACTGCCAAGTTATGCTTTTGAAGTCTGAAGTTCAGGTCAGTGTTTCTCAAACCGTGTGCCAAGGAACGCTGATGTACCAAGAGACTAATAAGAGTATTGTGAGGTTTAGTTACAAGCACATGTTTCGTTCTATCATATGCAGTGTTACACACATGGACGTTCAAAAATATTAATTTTCTTATTATGGTTATGAACAGAATTCTCACTAGCGACAAAATAACACCAGAATAGTTAAATATGCAAGCACTGCATTGCGGCTGTAGAGATCCAACGCGTCCCCACTACCACAAATTGGGAATACTTTCAAAAATGAAAGTTCAGCTCCTACCTCACAGGAAACATGTCGCATCTCCTTTTCAAAGCGCAAACCGTTAATGCTGTTTAGGGAAATAGTCTCTGTTTATTGTGAGAATCATACGGAACACACAAATACACTGTGTGGGCAGATTGCAGTATATTATAAATTCAGTTCGCACCTCACAGGAAACACATTGTAAATAATATCTGTTTATTGTGAGAATCATACGGAACACAAAAATACAGTGTGTGGGCAGAATGCATGGTTTTAAAATGTAAAAGCAGGAATTTCTTTTAACGACAACTACGCTTGAAAGAGTTACAGATTAAAGGTTACTGGAAAAGGCACACATGCGTCGAAGCGACTCGTCCTAGACAACAAATTTCACCTGCTGGAAATTGTTGTTTTGACAGGAATCTAATGTACGAGTATGTTGTCTTCTGGGATGTGACCCCATATAATTTGGTAGATTTCTAAACTAGCCGGCGTCACATCCCGGAAGAAAGTGATGTTCATAGTCGTTGTGAGAGCCTCAAATCTCGCAAATTTTAATATTATAATCATCACAGGGAAAACACGCGGTAGCGTAGTTGATTGAGGGGTTATGCTACAAGCCGGAAGGTCGTGGGTTCAAGTCCCGATGAGGTAATTGGATTTTTCAATTGACCTAATCCTTCCAGCCGCACTATGGCCCTGGGGTCGACTCAGCCTCTAACAGAAATGTGTTCCAGGAATTAATTAAGTAATCTTCCTGGGGAGTAAAGCGCGGCCGGCGCGTAAGGCTGACAACCCTACCGCCATCTTTGAGCCGATTGTCTAGATAATGTGGGACCCTCAACGTCTCACAAGCCTATGGGCCTTCACGGCCTGTTACAGGGATAGCTTTACTTTATTTTTTTTATTCATCACAAGAATTATCGCTCAAATTGAATATATTATCCGCTATTTGATCACATATTTCACCACATGTACAGTATAAAAGCGCAAAACTTAACAACGTTTTCGTTGATTCTGACATTACTGAAGGTAACAAGAAGAAGAAACAAGTGTAACCATTTCAGAATGTGAGATGTCGGCAGCGCTCATTAAACTGACCGCTTCACAGAACTGTTGGCGAAGCTGCTTCATCCGCAGTCCCCTTTACGCTCGTCTGACGCACAGTTGACGAAATTTGAAACGTAGCATGACAAAATTGTTCTGTATTATGACTATCAATACATACTGCAGAAATTGATATCTTATGGTTTAAACAAATTACTCAAAAGTCAGTAATCTAAATGAAAATAAAAATATATAGGATATTCTGGTCGGTCGGTTCTCGCTAGCACAATCAATCTTTATTTCGAGTCCTGTAGGGCCTAATTGCCTATTTTCCTTTGATATGACACGGACCGCATAAAAAAGAGGCGCCCAAGAATTCTTATATTGTTCCGTGTGTATTCTCTGCCGCGTAAACATGTTTACCCAACTGTTGCCTAGCAACGATAAAGGGGATTTACATACAGACACACAAACCGCAAGCCTATTTTATTTTTTTTTTCAATATAGTAAATCAGACTAAAGTAATCACTTTTTCTGTCCTAAATTTCAGTCTTCGCCCACTGATCGACAGCCTGCGTCAGGCCAGTGTCTCTTGGCATTTCATTGGGTCCCGAATTTATACAGAATCTGTGAGAAATAGGGAAATCAGCAGATATGACTCACGAATGCAATACAGACCTCTCTTTTCTTCCATGATAATACTGCTGTTTCAAATATGAATACTGACTTAACAACACAAATATTTTTACCTCAAATACAGTGTTGGGACATGAAAATTCCGTCAGTTGTTGATGTTATGACAGGCTTGAACAATTTTGAGTAAAATCGAATCGTTATAGTGAGGGTTGCATTTCTAAAAATACAAATTCCAGGAAGGCCCCGCACATATTTCCAGGTTGATATAAATCATGACATGAGGCAGTGTTCCTCTTTTCTTCAGCCACAGCTTCGCGTGTCTCAATGCAGAACTGAATTTCTTACAGAGGCTGACCCTTCCACTTCAGTGGTCTCAAAATAAACACCCTATACTAAGAACTTCATGCTTCACATCAGCGTCTTTAAAAGAAATGTTTAGGCGGCGACCAAAGACTCAAGCAAGCGTCGAGGCACCGTCGTGGCTCCCCTGAATCTCTAGTTGCACATCTGTCCAGGTCAACAGCCTTGCAATTGTTACTAATCTAGACTGATGTGATTGGCTGGGCAGGTGACACTCAAGGGAAAGGGGCACATAAATAGAGCACTTCAGCTTAAAAACCTATGGAGAAGAGATCATTTGAGAGAGAAATATGTTGCTCCTCCTTATTAAATCGTATTCCGATATTAGGAGCCGGGATAAAACATTCGGTATAACCACAGACAACGAGTGAAAGTCAGATGAACTAGGGTTCGATTTCCGGCAGGGACAAGAGGTTTTCTCTTCTAGATAGAGTCCAGATCGGTTCTGTGGCCCTGCTAGACTCTTGTGCATAATGGAGTTCTTTCCCCGGGAGTAAAGTGACTTGGGCTGACCTCTCACCTCCTCCAGGAAGAGTGGAGTTATACAATTGATCCCAATACATATTTATGGCATTGTGTTTAATTAGTTACTAAGGCACAGGGATAAATTTACCTCTTGCGTTTACCAATAGTTGAAAGGTAAAATTATCCCTGTGTTTAACTAATTAAGCATTACGCCATGCAGGTGTATGGAGGAGTGGATGTATAGATCCACGTTTTCCTGATCTCGGCACTAGCTGGAGGTGAGTGGTCAGCTTCACGTCCGGGCCGCTTTACCTCCGGGCAAAGAGCCCCCAGTACCCATTGGACAGGAGACTGGGCGGGCCCCTGAACCGGTCTGAACGACATGGAGAAAATAAAATTCTTGCCCCTAGCGTTTACCAACAATTGATTGATTTTAAATTGAAATACGTTATTGGTATGTCAAATTCCTGTGTATATAATTGATAGTAAGACGATCTTAAAATATCATGTTGTAATTAGTATTAAGAACTGGGTCATGTCAGCTCGTTACCTGGTAATTTGTATTGCGACGTGATGGTCAGAATGTCGAGGTGCAGGAAGGATTATTTGCGGACTCAGACGATAATAGGCTCAACAGACTAGACTGGCAGGCAACTCATATGACTTCCCCCTTCTGGGGCTCACGGGGTTTAGCAGAGGAGAAACTGGCAGCTAGGGTCTTGCAACTTCTCTAATTATGTTCCATTATATACCAACGTTACGTAAGCCCTTCAATCCCGTCGTTATGTAACGGAGAGTTAGTGAGAATATGATGGCAATCGGGGATCGAGGAATTGCGCCCAGTCTGTATTTCCAGTGGCAGGTCTACTGTTGGAGTATGGCGAGACAGCTATTCATCACTGTCAGATATTATTCAGTATTGAGTCAACAAACGTTACAGACGATTGCTTCTCATTCGGAAGGGCTGACCTCAAATATCGACAAGAAGACCAACTACACGGACTGAGGTTTTCCGAGGTTTTCCCTAGTCCTTCCAGGAAAATTCCGGAATATATGTTTACTGATATCAAAAGCTGTCTTTGTGTTGAGGAGCGTAAATTACAAATAATTACGAAGGGGAGTCAGTAAATAGGTCATAAATGGAAGTAAAACAGCTGTAATGGACGTAATGTGTTTTCTATATAATAACACTATGTAGTAGCACAGTCAAGCTTCATGACAGATTAGGTAGCAGATGCGCATTCGCATATTCAGAGGCTGGTTTCAGTAGTTAAAATGGCGACCGTACCGGAAGAGTTTACTACCGAAGAACAGTGTTCTGTTGTGCGTTTTTGTGGGTAAAAAGTCTCAATGCAACTCATATTCATAAAAAATATTTATTATTTATGGTGGGAAGTGTTTTTCGCGTAAAGCGGTTCACAGCTCGGTCGAGAAATTCTCTCAAGGACGTTAGAAAGTTTCAGATGATGCCAGACCAGTTGCAGAAGTGGCTGAGACAACAGTCAAAAACTTCTGTGCTGCGGGTTTCGAGGCACTGGTAAAGCGATGGGACGAGTGTATCAGTGCTGGTGCAAGATATCTCGAGAAATAAACGTTTCTTTTTTTCAGGTTCGAATATCTCGTATTTTACGTTTTATATACATTTGTGACCTATTTACTGACTCTCTTTTGTATTTATTCTGCAATTTTGGAGTTGTAATTTGTAACTCTGAATTGATAACCTGTCAACTATTATGTCCCGTGGCCGCGCCATAGCTCAAGCGGTTAGTCGCTGGCTTCCCACCGCGGCGGCCCGGGTTCGATCCCGGGGTCTAGTCAAGTAGGATTTGTGGTGGACAAAGTGGCGCTGGGGCGCGTTTTCTTCGAGTACTTCGGTTTCCCCTGCCAAACTTCATTCCACCAAATTCTCCATCATCATAACTGTACATCTCGTGTTCTAAAATCAAAATTCTCAGCATTATGCCAATATTCCAACACAATAAATTTAAATATTTCAGATGATTACCAGAACAAACAACGATTATTTTCATACACAAAATTAACAGCTGATTTTCGAAATAGTAGTAGATACAAAATATTCTGGCGTGTAGAGCCGTTACTATGCAATGATCGCGAGATAGGTGGATATACCGCGACCGTCTGAGCAACAGCTCGGTAAATACGTTTTCGCAGCAACAAATACGAAAGCAACGAGATAAAAAGCTGTGGTTTCTATGTGGTACGTGCCGAGATGTTATAAAAAAGGGACAGAGTTAGAGCTTAGTCAGTTCTATACGGGAGTCTGTGAAGAGAGGATTTGAGCCCGGTGGCAGAGGAATAGCCATTGTTGGAACCGTTACCAGGAAACGTCTAGTAGACTGAGAATGCTAGACTGTGTGCTCCAGTGAACTGTAAATTGTGGAAAAAGTGATAGTGTTGTAGTTGTTTATAGTTACGATCTATGAGTTGTCTATTTACCAATCCAACCCCTATATATTGTCATACATACACATGAAAATATGTTTTTGTGAGGTAGGAACTGAATTTTTAGATATAATTTAGACAATTTTTGTGAGTCCAGGTTAACCCAGAATTTAATTTAGTCTTTATTTCCCACACACTTTACAGCAGATATTAAACTTTCTGGCCATGATGTTTATAGCCTTCCCACTATACAGTCAACTCTGGTTCGTCTGATGAAGGGTTGGAAATAGAGGCGCCACTTCTAGATTTTATGTGTTGAATGAGTGTAACTGCTGAAGATAGGGTCTGATGCTTTGAGGATGGTGAGGAGGGGAGGGGGGAATGCAATTCCTAACAGGAACAGAATTCCCTCTCTGTCGGCTGTCGTTGCTTTCAGCACGCCTGTTTTAACACTTGCGTCAGAGTGGATGATGGTTCTAGCAGCTTGGGTTTTAGGGTGTGGCGTGCTCCTCAGGACGTTCTGAGTAGTAAAACAAACGGAATTAGTTGGAATTTAAAATTTTTCGTCCAACTATATGTCCACTGGTAAGACTCAAGCACGAGAGAAATGTGTTAAAATTTTAGGTTTTGAATTTACGATAAAGACGCACCGTCTTCTGAAATGTGACACCGTTGTAGACCGGCAGACGTTCACCAATGTTTCGGAAGGACCTTTACGTAGAGCAGCAACTGCTGCCTAGATATTGCTGAATCTTGCTTGACGTATCATCTACCCTGAAGATGGAAGCAGTACCTTCGTCTGAAATATCCCTGAACTTCTTCCGAGCTGCATCAGCGTCATACCTCAGAAGAGAGGACTTTTAAAGAGGAAAAAATTGTAGGAAGACCTCCGAAACGACGAAATGATTCTGTTTTGTAATATCCGTAACTAGTCTCAGTAGGGCTGATGGTAGATTGGACGAAGATGACGAGGGAGGAGATGGGTATGGCGTGTAGCACGCATGGGTAAGAAGATGAATGCATATCGGATTTTGGTGGGAACCCAGAGAGAAGAAGAGCACCAGGAAGACGTAGATGTAGATGGCAGAATAATACCAAGAGGAACCTTAAATAGGACGGAGTAGTGTGAACTGGTTTCATCTGGCTCAAGATATGGGCCAATAGAAGGCTCCTGTGAACACGGTGATGACCCAAGGTCATCTTGAGTAGCTGTTGGTTTCTCAAAAAGGAGGACACAGCTTCCTGGAGCTATTTAGCTGGGTTTTTTAATTGCTAGTGGGGTGGGACTAAGTCCCTTGTACTGCGGCCACTTCTGGCCTACTGTACCAGCCCCAGATGATAGGTGAGGGTGATTGTGGAGCAATTGGCGGAATGAAGATTGGCAGGGGAAACCGAAGTACTCGGAGAAAACCTGCCCCAGCGCCACTTTGTCCATCACAAATCCCACTTGACCAGACCCGGGATCGAACCCGGGCCGCCGCGGCGGAAAGCCAGCGACTAACAGCTTGAGCTATGGCTCGGCCGCCATTTAGCTGGTTAGTTAGTTTGTTATACACCTTTTAACACGAGATTTTAATCGAAATCTTCTTAGTATCTTCGAAAATGACGTATGCAGACGGACAAGTAATACTGGCCAGATCATGAATGTGGCCAAAATAACAAATGAAAACAGAATAAGCCGTCGCTCAGACTACAAAACACGTTTCTCATTATCGCTTTCTGTGCAAAGTAGTTAACCTGTGCTCTGTTTTACACTGCATTTAACAAAGAGGATTTCCTCACTGCGTCACGTTACCACGCGTTGGTTCACAAGAGCGCCATGAGCTGTTTTATAGCTAAACATGTAATAAGGACGTAATTGGTGTCGTTTTAACCAGGAGCTCTGAATCGTAACCAACAAAACACGATCGTGCAACAGCCTTTCGAATAAAGGAGAAAAATCCACCGCACTTGACTTGCGACAGGGAAGGAAACAAACCCCGATAAAACAACATGTACTTTCTGCTGATTCAGCCCGTGTTGGTTTCTATCCCTTATTTAACTATGTACAGCAGAGTGGTTACTATATGCATCACCTGTTTTAGCACTCAAGAATCCTGAATATTGCCCAAATAATTTATTTATATATTTCGTATGGTTCTCACAATAAACAGCGGTTATTTTCCAACACGTAATTAACTGACTGGTCTTTGATACAGGGACTCGTGTTTTCTGTGAGGTACGAAACGAAATCTGAAACACTACTTAACCAAATATCATAACGTTAAAAAAATCCGCTCTGCCCCCATTGCAAAGACCAACACATTACAAACCATCTATCCATATATCTATCTATGATTCTACAGACTTCTAGACCATGACCGCGTTTTCAGCTTCTTAATCCTATACACAGTTAGGAGGACTCATTGGAGGCGGGAGCAGCCCGTCGTAAGGCCTCTATCTACACACATTAAAACACAAACACAGACATCCATACCTTTAAGTGGGATTCGAACTCACTATCCCAGAGTTCGAGCGAGCGAAGACAGTTCTTGCCTTAGACAGCGCGACACTGTGATCAGCACTCAGATCAATATGTAAGGAAATGAAAACTATTTATTGTGAGGAAAGTCGTCTTCTGGGTTTTGGCGCCGTGTATTCTTCGTTTTGGCTGACGTTTCGGAGGAACGTATCGCCTCCATCTTCAGAGCAGGTGAATGGCTTGTGAATGCAGAGTAGCTGTACAGCTACTGCTCTCTGCATTCACAAGCCATTCACCTGCTATGAAGATGGAGGCGATACGTTCCTCCGAAACGTCAGCCAAAACGAAGAATACACGGCGCCAAAACCCAGAAGACGACTTTCTTCATAGTCATCGCCGTGAAAACCTCAAAACTTACATATTTATTGTGAGAATTACAAGATACACTTAAACATATTGAAGCCATTAAGTGTATGGGGAAGAGGAAGTATAGCTCCACAATTCTAAGCCTCGGCATTAGATGGAGGTAAATGGTCAGCTTCATGCCTTGGCCGCTTTATCCCCGAGGAAACAGGCCCCAGTACCCATTGGAAAAAAGGCTGGCTGGACCCCAGATCCAGTCTGGACGTTGTGGAGAAGAGTCTCTTGCCCCTGCTTGAAACTGAACCCCGATTCCACAGTCATCCATCCCGTAGCTAAGTCTCTATACTGACCCAATAAAATGTACTTGTATCTTTACATAATTCACTTCTAGCTTTGCTCCCCATTTCTGTCTCTCATCTGGTACTTCATAATCTCCGCAGTGTGACGCGTCACTGAGCGGCCCAGAAAGCAAACAGCGGTGACGTTGTAATTTCAGATTCTGATTAATCCTTGTTAGCTCTTAATTACGGGTACGAAGTCTATTGCGTCTGTTTGTGTTCTATCGTGAACAATCAAAGTATATTTGCTCTCCCTAACTTGCGTCCCTTATGCTTCTCCTTCAAATGTATGCATTTGTATGCGAGTCATTTACTACATAGAAACTATCCTTTGTGCTTTTGGCATTTGAATGCAAACTTTCAGCAGTATGGCTTGAAATTACAAATTCAATGTATTAGAACAATAAGCACAATTATAACAACACCTTAAAAATAATTTAAAAACCACTCCACTAAAATCTTTTACAAAATAATGACACTTCCTACGTTTAATTATTTTTTCCTTGGCACTACAGCCCCAGTGGGCCTAGGCCTACCTCCATGAACTTCTCCGTTCACTTCGGTTTTTCTAGATCTCAGACATTTGGTACGATTCCTTGGGCGGGTAATCAGCTTGTCGCAAGGCCTCTACATGTACACAAACACAGAAAAACGCACACACACAAACTAAACATCCATGCCCTGAGTGGGATTCGAACCCACGATCCCGGTTTCCAAGCGAACGAAGACAATACATGCCTTAGACCGCTCGGCTACCGTGACCGGCCCTACATTTAATTACAGCTGTAAAGATTGTACAACGAATCTATCTGATAGCTGACAAATCGGATCAGCTGGAATGAAGGTCCTTAGATCGGTGCCTGGATTCACCCTCCTTATCTTTAATAGAAATGGAGAAATAAGAAACAAATTGCATGTCTGTAATCTGAACACGGAAATAGGAAGACAAAAAGAAAGAACCAATATGAACACATTTTAAAAACTGATGAAAATAAACTCCGGCCGACGCTACTAAATTGCGAAGTGGAAAGACAGAGAGATACACGAATGCCCAAGATAAGATAGAAACATGAATTCTCCTGAAGATGGAGGATGCCAGAGGGCCTAACACATAAAACAGAGAGAACAGAATAGATAGATAGAGTAATTTACTCGTCTCTATATCCGTTTGATTAGAAAATAATCATGATCAGTCATTAGAGACTAATTGACTTACTAATTGTGGATCGCCTCTGTGGTCTAGTGGTCAGAGTTCCTGCCAACAGATCTAGAAATCCCGGGTTCGATTCCAGGGGCTACCAGATTATCTGAGAAGTAGTGGGTCTAGAACCGGGTCCACCCAGCCTCGTGAGGATAATTGAGGAGTTACTTGAATGGAAAAGTAGCAGCTCCGGCATAGAAACCCGAAATTAACGGCCGTGGGAATCCGTTGCGCTGACCACACTATACCCTCTATCCGCAAAAGTTGGCACTAACTTCGCCGACAAGCGGCGGTCGCTTGGTCGGTATAGTTCGCTTGCGGTCTACAGGCCACGGAGTTTACTAAAGAACGTATACTGAAACTGCGAAGTTAGGGAACAAACTTAAAATTCATTTAAAGCATTTTTCAGTCATGATTTCATATTCCATATCTCGTAAGGTTATTTAACTGAATTTCACTTCGATTTAAAGTGCTCCTAACATTTCTTGCACTATCTAGGCTTATGTGAAGATATTTCATTTACAGACGCAATATTTAATACATTATTTTATTTGTATATTTAATAAGCCTATGAAATGTGTATGAAAGAAAGCCAAAATTAAAACTAAACGTCACGGAATAACATAAGGGTAAAATGGTAGAGCTATCCCTGTAACAGGCCCTGGAGGCCCATAGAGTTGTGAGATGTAGAGGCTCCCACATTTTCTAGATAATCGGCTCACAGATGGCGGTGAGGTTGCCAGCCTTACGCGTCGGCTGACCGCCCTCTACCACCAGGAAGATTCCTGGTACTTATTTCTGTTAGAGGCTGAATCGACCCCAGGATCATAGTGCGGCTGGAAATGATTAGGTCAACTGAAAAATCCAATGAACTCATCGGAAATCGAACCCGTGAACTCTCGTCTTGTAGCATAGTGCACCAATCAACTATGCTGCAGCGTGTCCCACGGAGTAACAATAAATAAATGTATTTTTATTATTATAGTGTTAATTTCATGTTATAATATTCATGCTATATGAAATACAGTAAAAGTCATGAAGATAAACTGAAGAGTTAGCGTGGAAAGTATAAAGGATCATAGACCACGTTACCAGAGAAATGCAATAAAGATCTCGGGGAAGCAAAACTGGCGAGAGAACGGAAAGGTGTGCTGATCGGCATGAGAATTCAGAAAAGAACCTATAGACAGAGAGGGCCGAAGGAGAGGAGGAGGAGGAAGAAGAAGAAGAAGAAGAATGGGAGGAGGAGGAGGAGAAGGCCACAAGGTTGATCATTACAATTTGATTTACACATTAATGTAAAATGTTCAATAAAATAACCTTGAAATATGCAGTGATTGATTTCACAAATCGTAAATCTATTCCTCCTGTTCTGCGTTTGTCGCAGTTAACTCCGGCACAATGTAAGTAAAAGTAAAAGTAATAGACGAGAAACCACTAAGTTCTTTAGGAGAAAACTTGCTTTCAGTCATCTGACGATTCTCATAACTCTCACATTCATTGGTAAAATGTACTGATGACTTCCTCCATATGTGGAAAACTTATTCACAAAAAATGAGAGTGTAACAGAATGAAAAGGACGTACAAGGGCTCGGAGACCTGAAAGCAACGTAGCCGCGAACAACTTGACTGCTATCCCCGAGATATATCGGGCTAGCCGTAGAGGGTCGCTTTTTCCGGGATATCCTAGTGGGTATATTTCTTTAGTTTTTATGATGAAAATGTTATGGCCAATAACAAACTGTCTTCTTGGCCGATCAGCAGTGCCAGTATGAGGATATCTTAACTCTACATTGAAACATCTGATCGCTCTGGAAGTCTTCATTTGATGGAGTAGCGATGAGAGCTTCAATCACAAATTGTACTTACTCTGCCATCTATTGACAAACATTTGGTGCGGTTCTTCCAGTCCCGATGAATCAGTGAGCTAATCAGACTTTGTGCAGGCTTCTCGACATAACAAAGAGCAAAAACCATTTCACCATTTCGCGAATAGGAAAGGTACCGTAACAGAATGTTACAGTCGCTGTTACGTGTTATAAAATGCAGTCAAGTGCCTTCAAAATGTTCTGTGTTCAGGCTCCCGACTGTGTAGACAGAAACCATTGCCGCATAATGTCTTCTAACATTTGTAACAAGGTAAAACTGTCACTTATGTTTGTAAATATACATATGTCTTTAGATTGACGTAGAAAACGTGGTACTGATATTCTTTCTGATACAAGCGGTCAAATTCTAGAGTTAATTAAAGCGGAAGCTACAAGTTTCAAGAAGCAGGACATTCAAGCTAAGTATACGGTTGCAATCATGTAATCTGTAATATTATGCGATTGACGTGGTATAGAACATACATGATAGGTACATGAAATGCATCCAACGTTTCTCATTGAGGGAAAAAGAAAAGCAAATAGATCATTTGAAGACGTGGCAGTAGATGGGAGAACGGCATTAAAATTTATCTTTAAGAAAGAGGGTTGGAGATTGTGGACTAAATTCGTCTGGCTTACGAGAGAGCGAAGTGGCGGGGTCCTGTGAAGATACGCCTAATGCAACTTCAGGTTACGTAAGAGACGAAGATTCTCTTGAACAATTTCTAAATATGGTCTCTACTCCAAAACAATAAACGTATTGCATTATATGAAAATTTTACCGAGTATGTTGGCCCAAGCGGTAACGCTCAGATATTTTATTCAAGAGGTGATTCATTCGAATCTCCGCCAAGACACTGGGTTGTTTAAGCATCTGCGGTCAATTACTGGGGAGAGTGAGGATGTTACACCAAATTAAGCTACTACCGCTTCCTTCCATATCCCTTTCTATTCATTTGTAATTATCATCCACTCATTCGACGCTATATAGTCCAACTTACTGACATCACCGTTAAATGAACAACATATAACTGACTGACTGACTGACACCATGGAGCTAAGTCCTTCCCGAGAAGCCATCAGTTCCTCAGCTACTCAAGAATTTCTCAATATTTTATGGAACCCGAAGGTTCACTGTCGTGTTTACAGGAGCTCTACACTCGTCCGTATCATGAGCCAGTTAAACCCAATCCATACCACACAAATATATTTCTTTAAGATACATTTTAATATTATCCACTCAACTATGTCTAGGTCTTCCAAGTGGTCTCTTTCCTACTTGCTTTCTTACTAATATCCTATATGCATTCCTCGTCTCATCCATTCGTGCTACATGCCTTGCCCACCTCATCCTCCCTGACTAAATCATTCTAATTATACTTAGAGAAGAGTACAAGTTATGAGGCTCCCTTTTATGCAGTTTTCTCCAACCTCCTGTCACCTCACTCCTCTTTGGTCCGAACATTCTCCTCAGCACTGCGTTCTCAAAACACCCTAAGTCTATGCTCCTCCCTTGATGTCAGAGACAAAGTTTCACGTCCATATTAAACATGAACAATACACACACATATATGTATATATACGAGTATATATATATATATATATTCGTATATATACATATATGTACAAATTACTGCGTTTCTTTCCCAGGACGTATTCTAACCTTCCATAGCTGAAACCAATTTGCCTACCTAACACTTTGTCCAAGACTTCTTCGAAGGCACAAAATATACAAAACTATAATTTTTCCTTATGGTTCTGCATGACCGCGAAATTTGGTCTTTGACATTAAGGGAGGAACATAGACTGAGGGTGTTTGAGAACAGGGTTCCAAGGAGATATTTGGACCAGATAGAGATGAAGTGACAGAACGCTGGAGAAAACTGCATAATGGGGAGCTCCATAACTTGTATTCTTCAAGTCAAGGAAGATGAGATGAGCAGGGCATGTAGCACGAATGGGGACAAGAGGAAGGCATATAGGATATTGATGGTAAAGTCAGAAGGCAAAAGACCACTAGGAAGACCAAGACGTAGGTAGGTAGATAATATTAAAATGAATCTTAGATTAGATGGTATGAACTGGATTGATCTGGCTCAGGGTAGGGACCAGTGGAGGGCTCTTTTGAACATGGTAATGAAATTTCGGGTTTCATAAAATGTCGGTAAATTCTTGAGTGGCCTCACAACTGGTGACTTTTTCAAGAAGGGCTCAGCTCCATGGAGTTAGTTCATCTTTGAAGACACGACATGCCTTGAATAAGCAACCTTGCAGAATGAAAGTTCAGTAAGTTCAATGAGATATCCGTTTTGGTAATTTTGGTTCTCATCTCACATTGGAAGTGAAATTGGGCAGCTTCGTAATGCTGGCACAAAGATCTGCATCACTATGTGATGGCGTATCCTCAAAGACACACAATACGAACTGCAGAAAAGAGTAAATATTGATTCTTTGAATGCATTACCTAAATGGAGGCAAGAGATGTTCCGTTGAGGTCCGGGGTCCATTAGAGCCATTGGGGCTCCTTCCCTTCCCACAGTGGGTATCTTCGGGTCCCAAAGAAACACGTAGTAAAGAGACAACATGATGGCTGCCAGTGACACAGACAACACATATGCCATAACGATGAGAACTCTGATAAATTTCCCCTTCCTTTTCCGTTCATACAGTTTGTCTTTGGTCGCACTTGAATGCTGCATGTCATTTGGAATTTGTTGTGTTTCGCTGCCCATAGAATCGTCTTCATCAGATCGTATACTCATCTTGCTTAAATTGTTTGGTTATTACAACAACTGCAGAAGTTCTACTTTTCAAATCCGGATGAATTGTAACTGATGAATATGAGAGATTTATCCATAAGAAAACTTAAATGAATGAAAGGAAAAGTAAATTGAAGTGAAGCGATAAATATATGTATTTTCGCGCAATGCAGCCTCACCACATTGTAAATGAATGTCCGCTGTTGTAATTGAACAGTCCACTAACCCCGATCATTTGAATGATGCTGTGTACCATCTTCCGTTCCTGAAAGAGAACAAAAAAACTGGTCATAATATTTTTTTCTGCCATTGGGACCTTGTACCGTGGGGATGTGGGAAGTGTAACCGACGATTCTAGGGTAAATTCTACCTATATCTTCAAGGTTGAGGAATCATCATGTACCTCCAAAACGTCGGAAACACTGCCCAAATTGCCACGATGTAAAGATCGAAGAAGACAATCAACATCAACGGTGAAAACTCTGAAAGCCTAAAATCAGAGTTGCAGGACATCGTGTCTGATTATGACAGAAAAATGACATGACGAAAGCATTCAAATCATTGTCAGTTACATTAAAGAATATGGTTCCGCATAATACAGACAAATTTGGGATATGTTGTTTGCATGAGTTCGGGATTTTTCATTTCATCTAATCCTTCCAGCAGTATTATGGCCCTGTGGTGAATTCAGCCTCTAACACAAATGAGTACCAGGGATATTCCTGGGATGTAAAGGGCGGCCAGCCGGCGCGTAATGCTGACAACCTTGCCTCCATCCGTCAGCCGATTGTCTAGAAAATGTGGGAGCCTCGACGTCTCGCATCCATATTGGCCTCCACGGCCTGTTACAGGGATAGCTTTAAATTTTTACCTTGTGATTTTGTTGGTCAATTTTTCTTTGATTGCACGTGTATGTACTGAAGGCTCACACTTTCCTCTTAGGTTGACAGAATTGTTTATTATATATACATGTATGTAAGGTATGTTGGCTATATATGCTATATACCTTATTTATCAAAGGGCCCTATGTCAACTATGATGATGAGGTGATGTCACTTATTCATTTATTTTTAGTTCACATAAAGTTGCTGTCAGTGACTCAAACTCTATAACGTCGAATGACTGGATGACAGAGAGTAATAGGTTAGAAAGGCCGGTCACGGTAGCCGAGCGGTCTAAGGCATGCACTGTCTTCGCTCGCTCGGAAGCCGGGATCGTGGGTTCGAATCCCACTCAGGGCGTGGATGCTTGTGTGCGTTTTTCTGTGTTTGTGTACACGTAGAGGCCTTGCGACGAGCTGATCACTCGACCAAGGAGTCCTACCGAATGTGTAAGATCTAGTAAACCGAAGTGAAACGGAGAGTTTCATGGAGGTAGGCCTAGGCCCAAATTGGGACTGTAGCGCCACAGGAAAAAAAAAGGTTAGAAAGAGTTTGGAAGGAAGCGGTCGTGGTCTAATTTAATATAGTGTAACGTGGATGGACACAGCGTTGCTAGGTAACTGACCGATGAACACATATCACAGCAACGAATGCGTAACAAGAGGGCGTCCATTGCTAGGCAATGCACAGGTGGACACGCCTGACAAAACTACATGATATCCGTTGCTGAGCAGCGATGTGTTCTCTGTGGGTGGTCCGTGCCAAGCCTGTTCGAGAAGCTCTCGTTTAAGGCAGTCCAATAGTTGATGTGTTAGGGTAATAACGAATGTTGTTACGACGTGAATATTATCGAATAAATAGAGTTATGAGATCCGCAATCGATTATTTACTGTCACGTTACAAAGATACACGTGACAATAGTATTTCGGAAGTTGCCTGGATGGACTGAAGACAACCACGAAAAACCTAAGTCAGAATAGTCGGTTCCTGGCCCGAGATTCGAGTCTGCATCCCGCAAATAGAAGACAAGCGCTACTGCTTGAATCAACTTACTCGGTTTATGTAGCGCTGGATGGGATATGGTGGAATAATTACAAAGAATGTAACAGCGGTTATCTGGAAGTACTGAGGAGGAACACAAATATCTGAGTCATCAAGGTCCTCTAAACGTCTGTGACAATGGTGTACATTTCATTAGAAAATTATTACGTTAGATATTGTCCATCGTCTTAGGTACACGATGCTACGGAAGCAGGGTCTGCTTCTAATATCAGGTGTAAATGGTAAAACCATCATATACGATTAGGCATGCTAGAAAGAGGCCAATGATCGAGACTCGATTTTTATAACGATACCTAACTGATTAGGATCCTTCCCTCAATTTACACCTAATGACTGTAGGAGATTTAGCTTCCGAAACGTCGTGTAATATAAAAATATCTAAGACATCCATAGAGGCCGCGCCATAGCTCAAGCGGTTAGTCGCTGGCTTCCTATAGCAGCGGCCCGGATTCGATCCGGGTCTAGTCAAGTGAGATTTGTGGTGGACAAAGTGATGCTGGGGCGGGTTTCCTCCGAGTACTTCGGTTTCCCCTGCAAATCTTCATTCCACAAAATTCTCCATCATCATAATCACCTGGGGCCGGCTACAATAGGCCAATCGGTGGCCGCCGTGCCGAGTGGACCCAGTTGGACTCCACCCCCCACTAAGCAAATTAAAAAAAAAAATCTTACATTGCCCTAGTCTTGTATGATTTCAAATTGTTAACGTCAACTCCATGTGCTCGTAAAAGAGAGTCATGCTTGAGGAGTGATTCATATTCCACAAACACAGGAACATCGGGATAGATATTCTCTTCTTGCTCTAAATCAGTTATATCGCATTCTAACTTGCAAAATGGCGTTAACTTGCTGATAATATTTCTCACAAACACACAGAAACATGTGAAGATGAAAATCTAGTATAGAGTTTCTAGTTTAGGTTTATGTTGAACTGCCAGAGAGAAAATGAGACAGGATAATATGAGGTATTCCGAGGCTCTGGAATCAGACTTCGAAGAGCCAGGCAACATTGCAAAATAAAATATTTTATGTGACGCACAATGGCGGCTTTTGTAATCAATCTCAGTAGTAACAGATCCAGCAAAATATTTATGTGTATATAATAGCAAACATTATATAGTTCCTGGCAGTTCTAGCGTAAGATTTATGTCTGTAATTATGAAGGATACACAGATTCATGAAGATTTTATGACCAGAATCTTATACATGAAATAAAACAGGAGTTTACTTACCATAAATATTTCTCACTACCGTGACGGAATATCCGTGATCTTAAACGTAACTCATCTAAACACGTCGGCACTGCCACGTCATTCGAGCCAATCATACTGTTGCAACTAAGGGTATAAACTTCCATTTCGTTATGCTTTCTGTCCTGCATCACAGCATGTAACTGTATGAGGTTTGTTTGCGTTTTCTGCTAGTACTGGCTAGGTTAAATATAATTTATTGTATTTAAAAATCTAAATAGATCATATGTTTTCAGGTTATGACGGAGGTGGATGTTCAGAACGGAATATTCTGGGTTTTGATACCGTGCAGTCTTGAAAGTGGATACCAACATTTCAGTGGAAAATGTTATTTCCATCCTAAGGTTAGACGTGAATAGGTTCAGGAAGTAGTGCAAGAATTCTTAAATATTCATAATAATTTCGTCATTGTCCGCTGATGACCGCAAATCATGTGGCGATTTCCGGTCTCTGTCCAGTGCCGATGATTTCTAAATTTTCGGATTCTGCTCAAGTCTCACTTTAGTTGGGGTGGTTCGGCTGTAAAATTAGTGGTAAGTGACGTGTTCTAAGAAAAAGACTAATTGTTCCTTGGTTATTTTTCTACTAGTTAGAATATCAAACTAACTATTTAACATTATGGAGCTGAGCCTTTCTTCAGAAGCTGCCAATTGTGCAGCTACTCAAGAACTTCCCAGCATTTTATGGAAACGGAAAGTTCGTTACGTGTTCACAAGAGCCCTCCACTGGTCCCTATCCTGAGCCAGATCACTCCAGTTCATAAAATCCTATTCTAAGGTCCATTTTAATATCATCCACATACCGACGTCTTGGTTTTCCTAGTGGTCTCTGTCCTTCTAACTTCCCCATCAGTAATTTATATAATTCCTCTTCGCACCCATTCGTGCTACATGCCCTGCCCTTTCATCCTCTTTGACTTCACCATTCTAGCTATATTTCGTGAAGGGTACAAGTTATGAAGCTACTCTTTATGCAATTTTCTCAAACTTCATCTCTCTTCGGTCCAAATACTCTCCTCGGCACCCTGTTCTCAAACACCTTCAGCCTGGTTCCTCCCTTAATGTCAGAGACCAAGTTTCACATCCACAGAGAACTACAGGCAAAATTATAATTTTGTATATTCTAATTTTTATGTTTTTGGACAGCAGACGAGGAGACAAAAGGTTCTGGACTGAATGGTAGCAAACATTACCAGAGTTCACTCTCCTCTCAATTTCCTTATGAATCAGGTTTTGATTTGCTACAGTCGTTCCTAAATATCCGAACTGTAACACATTATTTTGCCAAACTAATAATTTTTAATTTGTCTTAATGTGAGAACACAATCTGTTAAGCTATTCGTAATAGAAACATCACTGTCTTCTGGAACATGACGCCGTGTAATCTGATAGAAATCAACAGGTCTCTCAGAGAAATGTACTGCGTCCATTTTCAGTGCATAAAGGCCTTTCTCTGTTCGCTTTTATTGGCTCCCAGTTTCTCTTACGCTTCATGTTGAGGCCTGAGGACGCACTTCTTCCTAAAGGCCAGAGGACTGGTCTCACATCGCAGAAGACCATGGCTGCTGTGGGAACCTCAAACCCAAACTATTTCTACAGCAATTATTTCAACGCGCTTATCTTTAGCAGTGCGGCTTGATACGGTTTCCCCTACACATCATAAAGTTCCCCTGTAACCACAAAATGTTTGCAACCCCTGGTGTAAATGGAACTTCCTAATTTCGTGCACGGATCTGTATTAACTTAGCGCCACATAGTCGCTGTCAATTACCAATGGTAATGTTATTTGCCTAAGACTAACAACTTCTTGGCGTATTTACACTGCTACTTCACGTGAGCAACTGAATGAATAAGCAACAAGACACTAGACAAGCTTTCAAACATATAATATGGAACATATTGATACTTTAAAGAAAATTATCTTCTATGACTTGACACCATGTAGCCTGGTAGAAGGTTACAGACGTTTCAGAGAAGCATACCACCTCCATCTTCAGGATCGAAAAGCAAACTAACCAATAAATACAGAACAATTAAGGAGGGCAAGCATGTGTTAACTGTACGTATGTGATGTACTTCATGAAAATTGTCATTAAGAATGTCGTGAATTTTGTATACGCTAAAATAAGAATTAATTCCCGCTCATGAACATTTCTGTCTTCTGGGATGTGACGCCTTGTACTCTGGTAGAAATTTATGGATGTTTCAGAGGAATTTACTGTCTCCATCTTCAGAATTTAAGACTAACACGAACAAGAAGCAAACAAATTGAGAGAGTACGTTTCTCGTGAAACCGGTAATTTTCTACCAGACTACACGGCGTCATTTTTCTAGAAAACATTACTCTTCATATTCACGTCAGTTGCAATCAGACAGTGGAGGTATAAAGCGAAATTCCATGGCAACTTCCCTAGAAGCTGCAGTTCAAAGAAATTCTTAATTCATCAATCAATAATACACACACAAAACTTGTAACCGAACTATGGTTCCGAGCAAGTTAGCTCAATATTTACAGTGTCTGGGAGGTTTTAGGGAGGATGCGTTTCAGCAGCACACGAGACCGTCTATCGTATTGGGTTCCTCAAGTGAGTCGCCTCTAGACTTGCCCGAGTTTAGAACAAATATCACTCAAGTTCAACTAAACATGCAACTTCAGCACTCCACATCAACTCTGAGAGGAATTGTGGGATTCAGTTACGAGACAGATATGATATCACCTGGAGGCCCCTGCTGTCACTCACCGGACGACGGGCGTCCACTTGTTACGACGACCGGGCGAGCGGGCGCCGTCTGTACGACAGGAACCCCGCGTGTTCCAGTACTCCACGCCACGCCGTCCTTAGAGCAAGACTCCAGCCTCGCGCATGTCCGTTTCGAAATACAGGCGCTCAAAGGTTTAAGAACATATTTAATGAAGTCCACATTATAGTCTTCTGGATTACGATACCGTGTAGTTTTGTACGCGCATGTCAATGTTTCGAAGAGACATTCTGCTTCCATCTTCAAGATTACAGTGTGTACGGCGGGGAACCAGTTTTGATATTTAGACCGGTTACAAAGAAGGTAGCTGAGGCCGCGCCATAGCTCAAGCGGTTAGTCGCTGGCTTCCCACCACGGCGGCCCAGGTTCGATCCCTGGTATAGTCAAGTGGGATTTGTAGTGGACAATGTGGGGCTGGAGCGGGTTTTCTCCGAGTACTTCGGTTTCCCCTGCCAATCTTCAGTCCACCAAATTCTCCATCATCATAATCACCCAGGGCAGGCTACAATAGGCCAATCCGTGGCCGCCGTGCCGAGTGGACCTAGTTGAACTCCACCCCCCACTAAGCGAATTAAAAAAAAATAATAATTTAAGAGGGTAATTATTCAGATCGGTAGCGTAGTGGTTGAGGCACTATGCTACAAGGCGGAAAGTCGCGGGTTCAAGTCCCGATGAGGTCATTGGATTTTTTTCAATTGACCTCATTCTTCCGGCCGCACTATGGCCCTGGTGTTCACTCAGTCTCTAACAGAAATGAGTACCAGGAATTAAATAAATAATTTCCATGGGGAGTAAAGCGCGGCCAGTGCGTAAGGCTGACAACCTTACCCTTATCTTTGAGCCGATTGTCTAGATAATGTGGGACCCTCAACGTCTCACAACCCTATGGGCCTTCACGGCCTGTTACAGGTATAGCTTTACTTTTTCTTTTACTTACTTATTCAGATCCACGGGAGGAGTGAGGATATGGAGCCCGATACGGGCCAATGGAAAATGAAGACAGAATTCAACACCGAAGATGAAGGCGAAACTTTGGTATCCGCCTACAAGACTCCAGAGTGACACAGTTCAGGAGAACTCAATCTGAGACGACACGGTGGTGAAAACTTCAAGTGTAATATCCGATGTGTTAATTGAAGTTTATCGTGATAATTAACGCAAATTTGACGTGACTAAAATCAATGGCAAAAACTACATAATAAATTTCAATTCGCGATGCCAGAGAATGAAATCGTGTTAGACTCATTTCGATAGATCACTACATCCTGTTTTATTTATGATTTATTTAGCGGCGCTGGCAACAGCTCAGGAAATACAGTGTCGAATGGTGCTATGATTAGTGAATATTAAACTGGAAAGGGTGTGGAAGGAAGTAGTCTTGGCCAGTTTCAGATACTACCTCGACATTCGTGTGCCAGGAAAACCCCCAAAAAGTTAGTCAGGAGAGGCGGCGTCCTGACCGAGATTCGACCCTTCCCAAATATACGTACTACTGTGAAGTTTCGCCACTTGAGCAAACTTATTCTACATCTCCAATATTGTATTTAGAAGTCGGTATTAGGAGACTTTGTCCAAAAGAGGCATAACAATTACGATTTTAAAGGATTATTGGAAAAGGGTTTTGGGTCTCTGTACCGCAATTGCAGCCTATTTAGTTCCTACATAATGTTCCGGTTTTTTCTCGCTGTAAGGAAACGATATAAATGTGATAACTTTATACGACAGATTCCGACAATTCATATTGTATTCGAAGATGTTGCTGTTTTAAGCATGAAGGTATCATAAAAGAGCTGCAAATACATTCACAAAAACATAATAGTGTATACATGTCCAGAGACAAATTCTAGAAACCATGTAAACATAATAACAAGTTACAGTTTCTGCTATATAACGTCATGTGAATTTGTCTCTGGGTTTAATTGCGGGAGACAGTAAATAGATCACAAATGGAAGTAAAACAACTGCAACGGATGTAATAGGTTTTCTATGTGTATCACTACGTAACAGCATAGCCCAGCTTCATGACCGTGTAGGTAGTAGACGCGCACGCAGGTGTTCAGAGGCTGGTTTCAGTAGTCAAAATGGCGACCGTGCTTGAGGAGTATAATATCAAAGATTATCGTTCTGTTTTGCGTCTTTCTGTGGTTAAAAGGACCCAATGCAAAGGATACTCATAGAGAAATATTTCCTGTTTATGGTGGAAAGTGTTTGTCAGTTGAAGCGGTTCACAACTAGGTCGAGAAATTCTCTCAAGGACGTTCGAAAGCCGCAGATGATGAAACGGAGGTGCGGAAGTGGCTGAGACACATATTTCACTTTTATATCCATTTGTAACCTATTTAATGACTCTCCCGTGTAGTTACGCACTATGCCATGAAGACATATTGGGGAGTGGAGGTATATCTCCACCATTCTTGTCCTCGGCACTAGATGGAGGTGAGTGGTCAACTTCACGCTTCTGCCGCTTTACCCCCGGGGAAAGAGTCCCGTGTACCCATTGGATAGGAGAGTGGGTGGGCCATAGAGCCGGTCTTAACGCTATGGAGAAGAAAAAACTCGCACTCGCGGGATTAGAACCCTGGCCGTCCGGCCTGTCACTATACCGACTAAGCTATCCCGGCTCTCTATAACGTCATGCAGTCCTTTGTAAAGTAAGCTGAAATTTCGGAGGAGCATATAGCTTCCGTCTCCATAGTCGAAGAATAAGCACATACTGCTAATTGCTTCATGTTGGTTTATTTCTTGGTTTATTCTTCTACCCTGAAGATGGGCGCGAGATGTCCATCTGAAGTATCTGTTGACTTCCAACGGACTACACAGCATTATAACCCAGAGGATAGAACTGCTCACGAACACCGCTGTGAGAACCTCAAATCCTATATCTGAAAGAGTTCCTGACGAAAGGATGCCGAAATAAAGGCCACGAAGTGCTCAAGACTGGTTTTCAAACTTCGATATTTCCGTAGCACAATCTTGCGCTCTAGACAAGTTTATTTTCTTTAATAACTTCTCTTTCTGAGTGAGTTTAACTGAGTGCTTTAGTCAAGGGAACTATTTTTTTCATTGCTAGTGGGGTGGGACTAAGGTGATTGTGGAGCAATTGGCAGGGGAAACCGAAGTACTCGGAGAAAACCTGCCCCAGCGCCACTTTGTCCACCACAAATCCCACTTGACCAGACCCCGGGATCGAACCCGGGCCGCCGCGACGGGAAGCCAGCGACTAACCGCTGTTAGTCGCGCGGTCTGTCAAGGGAACTAAATTCACTCTCTGTGTTTTTAGACCTGGCCGAACTCACAGATTGCGCAGTGCATTCGAACGATCCCACTTACAGCATCGTTTAAAAAACCATAAATAAATAAATACTTATTTCGAGGCTTCTATATGTCTATGTATTAACTCGTCCCAATTACAGTGCAAATATATTCTATTGTATTTCAAGAATGTAAAATTTTCCAAACAAAATTTATATTTCGGCTATTTTGACATGATGTAGTCTGGTAAATATTTTTATAAAGTTTCAAAGGAACATACTACTCATATCCTTAGGTTTTAAATAAAAGTTATTATTCCGAATATGTAGGCAATATATTCCTCTGAAAGGTTGGTAAATACCTACCAGACTACACGATGTCATAACCTAGAAGACCACGATTTAAATTTTCAACGCTGTGAGAACTTCAAATTTGATATTCCGAAAACGTAAGCCAATTTTAAAGTGCATGGGCAATTGGCATGTTTCACGAAGAAACTGCCTTCTGCTACTGTGTACCTGATTTGGCTGTAATGAGTCCACCGATTTTGTGGGTAATATGCCATAAACGGAAAATTTGGGCGGATATTTGCGGTGAATGCAAAAACGAGCATTTACGCTCTACCGAGTAATGATTTCCGTCGGAATTCCAAAATAACTGGCGGCAGACTGAAGCAGGTCTTGCAGGTGGCCTTCCGGAAACTGACTCTATGGAATCTTCCTTGATAAGCAGATAGGCGCCCGGTGACTCAGGAAGTTCTCGGCTTTCACATCAAGTTCCTAAATTTATTTATTTACGATTTATGTAACAACATTAGAATCCGGAATAGCTAAATCGGTACAGCGACGGGCTGGAAGGCCAGGAGTTGATTCCCGGCAGGGGCAAAATATTTTTCTCTTCTCTACAGCAACCAGACCGGCCCTGGGACCCATCCAGCCTCCTATCAAATAGATACTGGGACTCTTTTCCTGAGGGTAAAGCTGTCAGGGCGTGAAGCCAACCACTCACCTCCATCTAGTGCCGAGGTCAAAAATGATCTATACCTCCACACCTGCATACGTCTTCATTAAGCGGTGCTTAATTAATTCATTAATTAAGCACTTTTTACATACAAACATTACCAGTATATGATCCTATAATGTCAAATGATACGGCGATGAGAGGATGATGAATTGGAAAGCACGCAGAAGGAATCGATCGCAGTCTAATTGGAGACATTCTCTTGGAGGGACTGAGGAAAACCTCAAACATCTCGGCCAGGATAGGCAGTGTTCCTGCGGAGATTTGAATCCGGCACCTTCCGAATAGATGCACCGCTTGTGTCAACTTGCTTGGTTCGTGTTCACAGCACTCCGCCCTTCTGGTACGTAATCCGATATATTTGTACAGTATTACTTACACTAGTACTAATTACGCAGTTTAGTTCAGGTATATCTTATTACAGTGAAGGGAGATCATGGAGGTAGGCCTAGGCCCACTGGCGCTGTAGTGCCAAGGAAAAGAAACCTGTCCCTGTCCTTAATTAAGCATCATGCCATGAAGACTAATGGGGGAATGGATATACTCGTGCAGAGTGTCCCATGAGGAACGGTCAGAATATTGACCTTTCCTCTTCGGACATTCTGCACAGTTTCATACATTCTTAACCTCGGTATCAAATGGAGAATGCTCGACGTCACATAGAGGACGCTTTACTTTCCAGAAAAGAACATCCTATACAAATTGGATAGGAGACTTGGTGGGCCCCAGAACCGGCTTGGACGACGTAGAAAGAAGAAATATCTTGCTCTTACCGGGACTCGAACTCGACCCCTCGGCCTTCCAGCCAGTTTCTATGCCGACTGCGCTTGTAAAGTGAAGTCTTATTTTGTATAATAATATTCTACAGCAGGCATGTCCAACGCGTCGACCGGTCAATTGCGGGACGATTTTTGGTCGAGCTCATAGGCCTACAAGGAAATCATACTTGAAAAGCATGTAAATTCACTTGTAATATAATACTATTATATTCAGATTTTGAAGCGAAAATACGTATTAAAGTAGTCTGTACTTTCAATGTATGTTGCTTTTACAACAAACATCATGTGTCATGTTATTTTTACCAATATTTTTGCTTAAAGCGAGGTACGAAGATAGGAGGGGGTGGTAGATCACTGGCAATTTTGACACTAAAAGGTCGATCACAACCAGTTTGAAGTTGAACATGCCTGGTCTATAGGATAAATCAAGCACGTCCAGACAGGCCTTGGAATATACACAGTCTTGTTTACATATAATTTTCCGTCAATAATGCAAGTATTTATTTCTTCATTCTCATTTGCTATTAACACAACATGTTTCGGCCCCAAACAGCCATCCTCAGGTGTCCCATTATGCCAAACCTGCTACACTGCACTGCGTATTGCCCATTCCACACTCGCATAACTAAACATTTCCTTATTAAAAAATTACAATTTTACTCAAATGTTGTGCGTTAAATCTTACATGTTACAGTCCACTCCATTTAAAAAGAACTAAAAATTGTTAAAATCTTTTATTATATAAAACTAATTCCACCTCATAAGGGGCGTCGTCCACTTGTCTAAGCAATATACCCTTCTTCGGTTGTTTACATTGCAGCGGCTCACCCTTTCCATATACTAGCCTGTTGTTGTTTTGTCTGCAATTTTGCCCGTTGCTTCTCCGTTGTTCCCACAAGTCGCGTATGATGTTATCGTGTGTGCAGAAGCGACATTTTAATTACGAAATGTTCAGTTACGCGCGTGTGGAATGGACAATACCCAGTGCAGTGTATAAGGTTTGGCATAATGGAACACCCATGGATGGCCGTTTGGGGCCGAAACATGTGTTAATAGCGAAAGCAAATGTAAACGAAGAAATAAATAGTTGCATTATTGACGGAAAGTTGTATGTAAACAATGTTGAATATACACGTAGTAACGCAAAAGGCTGCTTAAATACAATACCCAGTCTTCTATCCAATGGGTAACGGGGCTCCTTCTCCAAGGGTGAAGCGATCGGAGAATGCTGTTAACCACTCATCTCCGTTCAGTGTCGCGAATAAGAATGAGTGGAGCTGTTTCTCCATTCCCCCATACATTTACACATCATGGTGCTCAACTAAGGGCAGAACAGTTTTATCTTTAGCTGACAAACAATAATATTTATATGGAAGCAAGTTCATTGCAGCCACACTTTTCTGTCGACCCGAAAGCCTCTAAACCATGGACGTCGCTAGGATATTTTCCGGGGGGGGTACGGTGGAGGGAAAGCCCTTGCTTACAAACTTCCGTTTACGTCATATGAGAATATGTTTAAGGACCGTTCTAGAGTTGTGGGTCTGTACTGAAATACAGACACTGCCATGTTCAAAATGATTAATTTTGTGATATTTGGTATATTATGTTATTTTCTTAAATTGAAACTTAAAGAAAATATTTTGGGGGAAGGGGGAATAAATGTCTGGCTGCCCCCTTACTGATCCCATACTGTACGTCGCGACACAATATATTGATCGGTTTAGGAACTTCACGATTACATGCAGAGGTCACCTGAATACAGTTTTTTTTATTAAAAGTATATTATCTTAATGCGCTCAGGGAACGTTGCATAACATGAAAAGAAGCCACATGGCAGAACACCTGAATGCCACAGCGAGGATTAGTAATTTTCCTGGGACTCGCGAGAGGACACCACCTCCTTGAACGATATTTGGCCCAAACTCACTCGAAAAATTTTGTTCTCTGATTATTTTTCACCGTTTCTAACTGCTTAGGTTATTGTTAGAATTATTATTTTGCACTCTATGTACTGTCTGAATTCCATTAAAATCATTGTATTTCTGAAATTGATGAACAGGATGAAAAGAATCCTTGTTCTGTTCAAATTGCTAGGGTTGGGTGAGTGTCTGCTTACAGACTTACATTTAGGCAGCTGAAGAATATTTTTGTGAACGGAGAAGTTCATGGAGGTAGGCCTAGGCCAAGAAAAAAAAAGAATATTTTTAAGGATCACACTAAAGTTGTGGGTGTGCATTGAACATATAGATACTGCCACAAACTGCGTTGAAGATCCTTTGATAGCAACAAAATTAATACGAGAGGTACTCGTGTCTGAAAGTAGGATGAAATCGAAAAAGACACGATTTCGATCTTTCGCCTGAGGCTAATTTTATGCTATAAAATATCCGTGATACGTCAGTCAGAACTAGCGACACTTTAAGTTTTCCTAAGTAAAACTAATGGGAAATACATGACTAATTAATTATCTGCATTCCCCGTGTCACTTCTTTCATTTCTCTACTCCTGTTTTGCTGAACGTCACGGTCCAAGGGTTAGCATTCATGCTTTGTCGTCGGGAGGTCCAGCTTCTATATTTCGGTCCGAAGACCGACTATCCAGACATTAGATACTTCTTGATTTTCCTCAGCCCATTTAGAAAATGTTGGCATGATTTCTTCATTCCATGACCTTTTCAGTTCATTCGCAACACACCCACCATTCGAAGACGTAGCAACTATGCAGTTGTTTTTTGTTGCTAGTTGGATGGGACTAAGTCCCTTGCACTGCGGCCACTTCTGGCCTATTGTACCAGCCCCAGATGATAGGTGAGGGTGATTGTGGAGCAATTGGTGGAATGAAGATTGGCAGGGGAAACAGAAGTACTCGGAGAAAACCTGCCCCAGAGCCACTTTGTCCACCTCAAATTCCACTTGACCACGGGATCGAACCCGGGCCGCCGAGGTAGGAAGCCAGCGACTAACCGCTTGAGCTATGGCGCGGCCCTAACTATGCAGTTAAATAGGGTAGTTAAATACTCCATACTATTCTCCTAAGTTTGGTCACGTTAATGGTATTGAGCAAAAACTGTCCCTGTACTTAACTAATTAAGCACTATGCCATGAAGGCGTATGGGAGAGTGGATGTATAGACCCACATTTTCTTGACCTCGGCACTAGCTGGAGGTGAGTGGTCAGTTTCACGCCCCAGCCGCTTTACCCCTGCGGAAAGAGTCCCCGATACCCATTGGATAGGAGGCTGGGTGGGCACCAGAGCCTATCCGGACGTAGAGAAGAGAAAATTTTTGACCCTATCCGGGACTCGAACTCCGATCTCTAGGTCGTCCAGCTCGTAGCCAGTAGCTATGCCGACTGTGTTATCCCGGCTCTAATGGTATTAAGTGAATAGTATAAATTATAAATAAAGCTCTTACCTTACATTCCAATAGAATCTGTCGCTGTCTTGCACCGAGTTATTACCACGCCACACGTCTTTCTTGAGGAAATGAAATAGTCTTTCAAACATTATAAGAGCTTGATGATAAGACGGAGTTTGTCTTCATTACGGAAATGATGCGAGAAAAGCGATTGTGACATTCTAATTTCCAAACTAACGATCACCATTCTGCTACACATCAGCCACACAAATCACTGTAACAAACTACAGGATTAACTAGGTGGACTAGAGTCCTTGAGAACCTAACAGCCGCTCAGCTAGGCAAGTTCCTCAGCATTGTGTTCACAAGAGCCCGCCACAAAATATGACATTAAACGTAAACGATACTCGAAGCTCGAAATGGACGTCAAGAGGTCAAGAGCTAACGTTCGAGTTGCGTCGAGAGGTTCGAGTTCGAGGTCGGAATCACTCGATCAAAGTCGGAAGAAATCGGGCGCGCCATGAGTGTGGTGGTGGGGTGGGGGTGGAGGTGGCGCGCGCAAATTAAATGCCTGTCCCTCTTTCAATGCTTGAAGAAAAGAATAGTCAATATTAAAGAAAGGAAGTAGATATAATAAATACTTATAACAAATACTAAATTCATTTTAATTAACAAAACGTCTTAAATGGCTTAAATACAAGTTTGTAAGCGAATTTCCTGACTTCTCCCCTCCAGAAAAATTCCTGGCAGCACACATAGGAGTCTCACAATGTTCTTTAAGTGTCTGTAAATAAAGTAAAGTAAAGTGAAATTAAATAAAAGAATCTGAAGAATTTTTACTAAGCTTATAACATAATGTTCGTTATTTCTAGGTCTAGGATGAAGTCACTGATTTGTTACAAAGACATGTTATTAAATCATATATATATTGGACATTAATCATTTCAATTTTTGTTAAAGAAACACAAAGTTTCAGAAGCTGGTTCTGTTTCTGTCATCACGTAAAAGCATAAAACATACTCTGTTTGCTTTCTGAGATGAAGCTACTCTCAGTCCCAAAATCAGCTTCATCTACATCGTAACAGACCCACCAGGGAAGGTTCCCTGCTTTTAACTGATGGAAGAAGACCCAGTTACCAATACATAGTTAACTGTGTTAATAAACTCCTAAAAGGCTACAGGACATCACATGCCAGATGGCAATATTCTTGACTTAAAATCCCCTACTCGCAGACAAGGAAGGTTAATTGAGTCTGAACACCTATAAATAATAAAATACTTTTAAGAATTCATTCATCATGTAACTAAATTTTTACCTGCTGTTTCTACTAAACCACTGTGAAGTATAATTGGGTAACACACTAACCTTACATTAAAACTTTATCCTATACATATGTATATGTTTCTTGACATGATAGGTCAGGTTAGTTATATTAGTTTAAGTTAAAAGTTAGATTAAGATAAGTTATAACATTAAGTTAGTGTAGGTCATGTTATGTTAGCTAGATTAGATTATAGCTGTACACTTATGCCCTTCAACACTTCTCTAGTCTAAAAGAGCCCAAAAATTCAGCACACAAAGGGTTAAAACATAATAGTATACAATTTTCAGTTGGATAACATGGAGTCTTTATTAAACATGTAACATGATATGAATATTTACATATTCCTGAGAAAATAACATCACTGTTAAGGCACAAAAGTTTATAAAGATTGTTTCTGAAGTTCAGAAATACGTGAAGAATGCTGAAAACTTGAAACCAGAAGTACAGGATGATACACTCTTAACATTTTCACACACTGAGATTATAATACCCAGGAAGAATTTGGACCAAAGGAGATTTAAGAATAATTCCACTAAATACTGCATAGCTGATCTTTTCTTTATATGCAAAACCTTTACAGATCTTCTTGTCATGTGGATTATTTCTCTTTGACCAAAAAACTTATTACTTTAAACACAAAATGCATCTATGGGTTTTATATCATTCACTGAATAAATTATCTGAATTTCCTCAACACCTTTTATATACCGATTTTAGTGGAGCTCCAGTTGTCTTTCTGAGAGTCAGAACAAGCCTTTAAAATATTAGTAAAATGAAACCGATCCTCTCAAACGATGATACTGTCCTTCACTCACTTTCCATTCATCACCACTTTCATTTATTTCAAATCAACAGAAAGCAGGAAATGCTCTCTTTACATCTTAGAATATCTTGCAGAAGATACCTACTGACTCTTACTTCGGTGTCTGTACCCAGAAAGGTTAGTGTATAGCAACAATGGACCATAGACCTTTCAAATGGTTGAAATTATCAAGGGAATTCAGATCACAAAAGAGTGACATACAAATTCAAAAACATATTTCCCATTTGCTATATTTTTAATTCCAAAATTTTCTGTGATTCTGTCATTTCTGCTGTGCACAATACTTTGCAGTATAGCTGTCTGCTATCATTGTCTTATGAACATCGTTACTGCTGCCATATTATAACTTGTCCTTCACTCAGCTCTCCTTCACTGCGACTGTTGCATTCCACACATGACTGATCACATGGACCTAGAAATCAAATTCCAGAACATTTAAAGATGAAGTGTGACAAAGTACACCAAGTATCAATGTATGCACAATTATGTATCCTGATTATTATCTTTAGAAACTGAAAGAAACACACATCTTTTGTTAACATCATTCAGCCTCCATCCCCTTGCCAAACTGTACAAAACATGCTTATTAATCATATAGTTGCTTTATGGTTTAAATGCTTTTGTATGTAAAGGACAGCTTCCTAAAAATGTTATAATTTATCCTTACCATACTCTCGAAAATAAGGACTTTAACTCAAAAACCTTCTTTTCTTTGAGAAACCAGTTAACTATAATCAATGTTACAGCAAGACTAAGGGACTCCTTGTCACCCTTACAAATGCTATGGCTTACTCTTTTACTCCAAAAATGAAGGCAGTACCTTCCTCTGAAACATAGTGAACTATCAGATCATGCATCAACATGTCCTAAAAGACAAATAATGACAATGATGCAAACAACAACTGCAACAACAACAATAATTTCCATCATCATCATGATTTGTAGAACTAGAAATCTATAGAGCAAGAAAGTAGGCTTTATGGGAACTGCTTGTTTAACCCTTCAGATGCCAAGCCAAATACATCAGCTGGGCATATTTGCATTAAAACTGCTGGAATCAATTAGATCGTTTTCATGTTACTCATACAGTGGAGCATTTCTGTTGACAGATGGCATCAGGTATTATACGTATTATACATACATTAATGTATAAGAAAAAGAACAGGCTTTCACACTGTCTACACATGTGGTATTTGATGGTAATCTGCAGAAATACTGTGGGTTTTTGTATTCAGCTGCATTTATCCCCAGACAGCCTTGATGGTCAAAGGGTTAAGTTCTGTGAGCATGTCAGAGGCACACTCTACTGTACTCCAGCAATTTTCAGAAAGTTCACATGATGGCTCACTGCCAGCTGAATCCCGTCATTACCTTGACTCTTCCTTGGGTGCTGCACTGCAGCATCCATTGCTGCTGCACCGGCACTGGGCAAAGAGCTGTTTGTTCCCTGAAACAAATTAAGGCAGATTGCACAATGGCAGGCTCCTGTGAACAAATAAAAGAACCTTCATATTCCATAATATCTGGCTAATTTCCTGAGTGGCTATAGTTTTCTCAAGGACTCTGTTACATGGAATTAGTTAGTTACTAGGCACTTGCCACTCTCAAATTTCTTAGATAAAGCTGAGAAAGGTCACCTTGACCTTAATCCAAAAGTTCATTTTTGAGTCTTGAATTTTCACAATTATCATATAACGGGGCTGCCTTGGGCTGTTTATAAGTGGAAAAGGAGCAAGAGCGTTCATTAAAATTAAAATATAATTAATTTCATGGACAGTGGCACACATGTATAACCTGTGGCCCTCAATGTTATCAGAATCATGTGGTTTGTACTTTTCAACATTGGACAGAAGAGGTTAAACAACCCCATAGCTATTGGGGAGAGTAGTCTCTATGACAGCCTAAAACCTGTGCTATCCAGTTATCATTGTTCAACAAAATGTAAACGAGAAAATATCAGTAAAGGAGGAATGTCTTTTAAAGCTCAGTGTTTCAGAAATTATGCACCCCACTGAAATACCCACTAAAAATTCAGTGGGAAAATCTGACAATTCCCGTCTTTAGCTCTAGGTTCCACAGATAACGTCTCCAGTAGCCCCCCCTCCTTATATATTGTAGCTGTTGAGGACCACCTGAGTATCACAGTTTCACTGAATATGTGTGACATGAACTTGAAAAGTATTCAAAAGACAGCTTGATTAAATAAGAATGTTAATAACAGTCTATTGTCTACAGCAAAGGTCAGCGCTGTAATACCAATTGAAACACTGCCATTTCTTGTTATACTATAGTTAAAAATGATTTTGCATTTTGTTTTCATGGCAAGGTCATAGTGACAAACCAACAAACAGTCCTCTGGACCAGTGCTTCTCAACCGCCGGGCCGCGGCCCAGTAATGGGCCCTGGCATCAATTATACTGGGCCGCAGGAGGCTCTTCTGGAATTTGTCATTTTCATCCTCTTAGCATTTTTCATGAATAAATATTTTATAGTGGAAATATTCTTAGGAGAACAATATTTGTGTCGAGATCAGACACATTTTGATTAGTTGTAGGAGGTCTTCCCACTGTAAGTCAATTCATTCATGTTTCATTGTCTTCACTATTATCTTGTGTATTTGTTCAAACTGTGTTTTGTGACACTGTTGTGCAATACTGTGTTTTGCTTTGTCTCTTTGATCAAAATGTGTTTTGTGACACTGCTGTTATTCAATACTGTGTTTTACTTTATGTCCTTATTGTGCTCATTATGAATGTATGTATATATCATTATTTTATGTTTATATTATATTTGT
>NW_019731262.1:3728029-3740184 GCF_002891405.2 Cryptotermes secundus | reverse complement strand
TTGAAGATCAAGGCAGTCTGTATCCGGTTCTCAAATCTAGTAATACTGAATACTGTTTCTTCGCAAGTTCGCATTGCAGTGTGTAAGTGCTTGTTTCGAAACCTGTGTGAAGATGTTGTTGTTTGAAAAATATTATCCTGAACATGAGGATCCCCGAAGGCAAAATATGTGGATTGTGAACCCTTTCGTTGAACACAAAGAGACAGCCCTTTCCCATGAAGAAACCCTTCAACTTATTGAATTATCATCGGACAAAGGACTGGAAAGTACTTTTAATACGAGTAATTCGAAATTCTGGATAAGAATGAAAAATTAATATCCAAATTTACATGAAATAGCAGTGAGGTTTCTTCTTTGTTTTTCCACCACATATCTTTGTGAAACTGAATTTTCTGCCATGACTGTGCTTAAAACGAAACAGAGGAACTGCCTGCAACTTTCTGTCTCTGTTTGGCTCTCACTTCAATTCATCCCAGAATTATTAAGCTAATGGATGGAAAACAGAAACAGAACTAAAACTTTCCAAACTCAGTTGTGATAAGAGAAACTAAGTTTAACTTTCCAATAACTTATAATTGCTGTGTTAAAGTGCTGCGTCTTTAAAATCAAAATATGAATTAGTTTTGGAAGTAGTGTTTAGAATTGAGAGAGTCATACATTTTTATTTATCAAATTACATACTTTACATATATAATTATTTGGCGTGTGTATGTGATAATAAGTGTTTCACCGGCAAGTTGACATCCTTCTGCTTCTTCCCCTACTCAGCTGACTTCTATGGTGAGTTACAATGCATAAATATTTTTCTCACTGCCGTTTTTTTTCAAATCAACATCATTAAAATCAATTTAATAATACAATAATCAATTTTACGCTGAATAACATAAGTTTTTGGTGATCAGCATGGGATATGTCAATGAAAATTAGCACAAATTAATTTAATGATGTTGGTCTGAGGAAACTACAAAATGCTACAAGATTTCATTAGTCCAGTGATTGATAACTAATTTAAATATAATTTTGTATTTGTCAACATGCCACACCGTATAAATAAGTATACATGAACTTTAACAAAACTGGAAAGGTATTTACGAGTATATTTGTTGGAACTGGGCCCTCGTCTTATAAAAAAAGAACTTACTGGGCTGCGGTCTCATAAAGGTTGAGAAGCACTGCTATGGACAACCACCACTTCACATTTGTCACAGAGTATTTATTCTCACCTCTGAAGCATCAAAAACATCTTGAATAGGCACATTTGAATGAATTATGATGCCGTTAACAATCAGTGTTCTGCTTGTATGTTGTTTCCTGCTTACATGCTGACCTCTACGTAGAGTGTCATCCACTACTATCTCTCCCTCACTGCAGAGACACTGAAATATGTGCAATAATCACTGTTGCTATATACTGGACACGTCAACTCATAAACACATTGTTTTCATAATGCACAAAGATTGCAACAGTGAATGCATAGATGTGATACAACAAAAACACATCTACAAATCCATAGCAAAACAAACATATAAATGCATGAAATAATAAATGTACACAAAAAAATAATACCTGGCTGAGATTCTGATCAGACCCTTCCCAAATACAAATCAGAAGCAGCATAGCACATTTCAGAGGTTGCGGCCATGAAGCAGAAACCAATTTTCATCTTCTCCTCTCCATATACACCATATATGTCTTGGATAGTTCATCCATCCAACTGGTCACATCACCTCTAGATATGACGCCAGTAACCAAACAAATTGTGTAACAGTAGTAGTATTTCTGCACCTTACTACTAATTACATTGCAAATAGCCTCTGAATAGGTGCAGATTACAGTGTTGTCATATCACAGAAGACAGGAACAAAATCTTTTTTGACAATGCATGTGTTTAAACGATCTGCTGAGGGCAATGACTGAACCCAAAATGAATATGTAATGACAGAGCAGGTACTGGCAACACAGCACATCTGTTCAATTCACTCCCTAACTAATGCTCCACCTTTTAACACACACTGCAGCAGAAGAGTGGACACAGCTGTACCACTTGAACAAACTTGCTCAGTACTTACATGTGTCTCAAAGCAGTGGCACTTCCATACTTCACCCATACTGTGACTTCCTGTCTGACAGGAGCAGCTGTGTTCCTCAGGAAAAAACTCCTCCACACTGCAAGATCTATAGGACACCAGCTGTTCATCATCTGAAGGTGATACCTGCTCCTGTAACACACACATTCAATAAGTATGGACATGACTCAACACACCCACTCATCATCTGCTGGTTTGTGCCAAGTGAAAAATCAAGGATGACAAGTGAAAAAGTCTTTGAATTAAAAGATTTCTATCTTTATGGGTATAAAAACATGTAGTTCAGTGAAAGTCAACTGACATTCTGTAGGAATGTATCACCTCCATCTTCAGGGTCAAACACCAAGCTAAGCAAGAGAACAGACTGAAGCCAGTAGCAAGCAGAATTCTGCTGCAGAAATCTTTATAGTCATTGGTGTGAGACACTCAAATCCAGCATCTTTGATTTTCTTTTCCACTTGCTGTTGCTATTTCATGTGTAGAACCACCTTTGGTGGACTGTGGAGGTATCAAAGCTGTTCAGTATGGGGAGAGTTCAGATACACATTCTAATGTTTTTCAATGCACTTTAGAAATTTGTGTTTCAGCTCAGGGATACAGAATGCTCCACTGCAATGAGGAACTCCATAATTTATATTCTTCACCAAATAATATTAGACCACCAAATCAAGGAGGATAGGATAAGCAGGACATGCAGCACACATGGAAATGAACAGAATTCATGCAAAGTTTTGTTCAGACAACCTCATGAAAAGCGACAACTTGGAAGAACTAGGCATGGATAGGAGGATAGTACTGAAACATATCTTAAAGATATAGGATGTGAAGATGTAGACTTGATTCATCTGATTTATGACAGGGTCCAGTGGTGGGCTCTTGTGAATGTGGTATTGAATCTTTGGATTCCATGGAAGACAGAAAATTTCTTGATTATCTGATTATCAAGACAGAAAATTTCTTGATTATCTGATTATAAAGACAGAAAATTTCTCGATTATCTGATAATCTCATGGAGGATTCTGCTTTTCAGAGCAAATCATATGAACTTAAGAAGATTAACTGTATGCTGTAAGATTAACAGATCAAAGCAATATATACTTACACTGGATACAGATGGAGTTCTATGAGTCATCTCTGTAATGTTTGCATGGGGACTTGGGGAAGCTGAAGAGTAAGGAACTACTTCCTGCTGGATGGGTAACATTTCTTGCTGTATAAGTGATGAAGAATTACGCTCATCATGCAAATGACTTTGTCCACAAGCTAGCAATCTATGTTTATTTTCCTTTATTTTCTCTTTCTTTTCACTGTGGAGTCCTGTGAGTTCTGCAACAGTGTCTGTTTGAGTTTCAGTGTCTGTCCTTTTAATGCCGTTTGCTGGAAGCACAGTGTCCAGTGGTTCAACTTTATTTTCCGCAGAATGTTGCCTTTCAGGATGTATTTTGGACACACCATCTATTGTTCCGGTTTGTTCAGGTAATGTTGTTTGCTGTCCCATGGACTGCATGTTAGTGATACTTCTAGCAACCTCTGTCTTGTGCAGAGCTGTTCCATTCAATTTGTTTGCAACTTGGACACCACATATATTGGTATCGGTGCAGTTAGCTTTATGTGGAGGTACTGCAGACATTGGAGACAGAAAAATTACAGGTGAAGTACTTTTATTTAGGGATTTCTCACTTGGAATAGTAATGGTGGATGGAACATTAACAGGAGATGAATCTCCGTCTACACATGTTTTTTCTGGAACGCTAATAGATGATGATGATGATTTGTGTATATGTTCCACAGAATCATTAGAAGATGTCCCTCTTCCCATAGGATTCTCAGTTAGAATGTCAATGGGTGATGATCCTTTATCCACAGATTTAAAAGGTAGAATATTAAGAGATGAAATTTCATGATCAATGTACAAAAATTTCTGGTAATGTTCCTTGTTAGAAGCCTTCACAGGACAGACAGTAGGTGTCTGAGACATAGCCCTATGTGGTGTAGTCTTTTCACTTGTTTCAGTTGGATCTGTGATATTTGTACAGGGAGAATGGCATGGCTGCTCCAGCAGTAGCTCTGGTGGCTGCAGAGACAAGGCAGCTTCATCAGCAGACCTTGCTATGTCTTCTGAATCTGTTCCTGTACAACAAGAAAACAGAAGTTTCAGTTCTTGACCAGGATTTTACTTTTGGTGAAGTGTCAAGTGCCAACTTACAACTACTGAAAGGTGAAAATGGCTTGTCAGAATCATGTAGATGCTCCAAATCAGTAGAAAACCCTGAAATCATGAACATGACAAGTATGAATCAACAGCATCTTGTACCAACTCATAGCTGGATGGAGAATGCCGTTCTGGGGAACTATGATTTTGAGAATCACCTGTGGTGCATATGGAAATAGATTTGTATCATAAATGTCAACTCCTCTTAACACAGCCTTGCTACAATGTCAATCTTGTTTCAAGTTCATAATTACACCTAGGAAATACAATGCATTAATAATTTTACCACCAACAATATTTCTTCATCTTCTGTGGGAGCTATAGTCCATAACCAACATTCACCTCTTTTACAATTGCCCACCACTGGTCCCAATCCTGTGACCTTCATCACTATTTCTAATGCCCATTGTCTTCAAATCTTCTTCATCTGAATGCAGGTGTGCCTACTTGTCGAGTAACCTCTGGTTCATGTAATGTTAACCAGCAAGAGTTCTGCTCCTGCATTCTAAAAAGGTATCCCAGCCATCTCAACCACACTACTTTGATCTCTTTCAATATATATGGTTCATTATATAATTTATAAATTTCATGGTTATATCTTGATCTCATACATACATATGTACATACATCAGCATTTCAGAGTATTCAACTGGCACTGAATATAAAACTTGTCAAACAACAGAATTTCCTTTTATTTGGTTATTATTATTAAGGACTAATGGAGAATTATTTAATTTACTTAAATAGTGACAAAATGTCATAACTTAACAAGGATGATGAACTGAACAATGTATTTAGATTTTCTGTTCTAAATTATTTTGTCAGCAACAGCTTGATGTTTTAGCTTAGTTGGTATAGTGACTAGGCTATGAGCTGGTTGAACAAGGAATCAGGAGTCAGTTCCTGAGGACAAAAGGTTTTTATCTTCTCCATAGCATCCAGACTAGCTCTGGGGACCAAATAGCCTCCTACACAATGGGTATCAGAGGCTCTTCCCCCAAGGCTAACGTAGGAGGGGAGTGAATCTGACCACCCACCTCCGTCTAATGGTGGGGTTAAGAATGGGGGAACTACACCTGCAATTCCCCATACATACAAGTATTCACTGTGTGATGCTTAATGAATTAAGCATAGAAACAACTTTACCTTTATCTTACATCAAGAATTTTGGTCAAAGCACTTTAAATCACCCAGTATATTTCCAGAGAATTAACTTGCAGCAATGAATGAAAGCAACAGATGAAAGGAGTATAGAGAATTTGCTTTGGAATTCAATTTGAAACATGACCTCCATCCATCTTGCTCATTGCTTGTTCATTTGGTAATGAAAATAGCTTACCTGATACATTTGGAATTTTTTTACTTGATTGTGACTCATCATCCATCCCTTTTCTCTCCTCTTCAGAATCCTTTTTCTCTGGTTCCTCCTCCCAGTCATCCTCATAAACATAATCATCTTCATTCACACTTATGTTATCTGCCAATGATGTTTCTCCTACCTGCAATATCATTAAAAATAGCTAGGGAGTTAATCCTTAAATATATTACATCATAATACTTTTAACATCAGTTTCAATAATTTAGGAGGGCATGAAAAAAGAAAAAAAAAACACACATTTCTTTCTTACATGTAACTTGGGCTCCCTAGTGTTAAACACAGAGCCCAAATTTAATTCAGCGTATGGCATATGTACACATATTTTCAGATTTGATGTTCTCATTGCAGTGAATTTTTAACAAGTTTACAACCATGCCCCAACACTTGAATTTCATATATTGGGCCAGCCATTTTTTAAGAAAAAGAAAGAAGGGGTTTCAACTTATTGTATTTGAAAACGGAATAGAAGTAAACAAGTGAAAAACAATCAACAATAACTGTACAATTTAACTCTGAAAGTTTTTCTGCATTTGAGTGACATCTGTAAGAGAAAGCTACATTTACACACATAACAGCAACAGCCTGTCACTTAATGGGATCAGCATGGGCATGAAGTAAACTCCATCCTGTAAGGTGATGGGACTAGCAATAAATGTGTTAACAAGATGGCTTTCTGGGATGTGATGCTGTGTAGTATAATAAATAGGTATCAATGTTCTGGAGGAACCTGTTGCCTCCATGTTCAGGGCAGGGACTTCTGAAGATGGAAGTAGTATATTTCTGTATAAAATTGAACTGATGCTAGATGGAGAACAAAATTTCTAAAGACTGTCATCATGCTTGCAATTTACCTTGGGTTCAGCTGTTGATGGCACAAAAGGCACTGGACTCATATTCTTGTCAGCTTCCTCTCCAACTTGTTCAAGCAAGTCTTTAAGAAGTTCATCTTCCATTCTGTAAGAATAAACATTTTAAAAAGTCTATGCAGTATGTAATATTTATGTGTAACTCAAAAGTTAGAGTTCAGTGACAATCATAATCATCACATAAAAATTCACACATACATGACTATAACAATCTTCAATATGGTTCTCCAAATAGCTAATCATGATGCATACTTATACAGTATTTATCATTCCACTGAACAGTGTACGAAACATGTCAAATAAGCGAGGAAAGAGAGAGATATTATACACCACCAAAATATTCCACAAAGAATTCATAGTGGTATGTGAGATTTAAAGTGCCCATGTGATAAGTATCATGATTATGGTTTGGTAGACAGGTACCAACACTTCTATCCTAAAGACTGAGGCAGCAGGTTCCTTAGAAACACTGGTACCTATCTACCAAACTACATGGCACTACATCCCAGAAGACAGTAACAGTTCTGTTCATGACTTACTTGGTCACAATCACTTCATAATGTTTCTCCTCATCATTATTATCCTTAGAATTCATCTTGCATCCAGAAGACTTCTCAGAGACAGCAGTTGCTCCTTGAGACTGCTTCTGTTTGTTAACATTTGCAACTTTCTGAGTCTGAGGAGGTTTTCCCCTAATATAATTACCGTCCAAGCAATGTCGGGGATATTCGCGAGTACTGTGTCTTGTGCTGTCATCAACAACTCCTGTGTCAAAACGAGATTCTGTTCCATGCTGCCAATTACAATGGGTACAAGTGACTTTCCTTATGGTTGTAGCATGTTGCTTGGATTTAGAAGTGCTGGACTTAGACTTGTCTGCTGCCTGAAGATTCTCAGAATGATAATCAAATAGGTATTTATGATGTTGTCTAGTTTTAGAAGGTGCATTTTTGAAAATGCTACCATGGTCAAGGCTCTCATCTCTGCTACCAATCTTGACTCTTACATTTTTATCAGATATCGATTCAGATATATCATCATAATTATCACTATAAACCCTACTTGATGATTCATCTGTTTCATCTCCTGGTTCAAGTATCTTGGAGAGAGGTCGTGACAGATCATTTGAATCACTCCCACTCTCATCTCTATTATTTTTACCTAACTGATGATGCAGCACAGTGTTAATAATTTGTAAGTGTGATCCATATTCTGTCTGAACCCACTTTGGGTTTTCTTTTACCAAATTTTCAGCTGCTGCCTCAACTGCAGCTACCTTAAGTATATGGTTCTGTGTTTCATTTAATTTAAAAGCAGATGGGTATGTTCTTGAATATCCTCCAATATCTTCAGAAACTTCAACTTCTGTGTCAGCACTTTTGTTGCCACTCTCTGTATCCTGTTCATAACCACTACTATCATTAGTAGCATTACCTCCATCATCATTGCTAACACTGTCATATGCTGCTTGCTCTTTCATGTGACTACACCCATTACTATCACTGGAAGTATCTTCTTTGTCACTATTTTGTGTATGAAAAGATAAATGTTCTCCATCTTTTGCCCCAGAATATAATGTTGTTCGGTGCTTATCAGCTGTTCTTATCATGGCACAGGATTTATGATAGTCCCTGGATTCCAGTTCCTCTGATGGAGTCTCTTGCAATTTGATTGCCTTTCTCTCAGTTTGTTTTGGTACACCTAAAGGTTCTTTAATTGACTTGTTTTCATTATCATTTAAATATTCTTCTATTTCAAAATGTACTTTGGAATTTATCCCTCTATTCTTTCTGGTTGTGTCATCTGCAACAAAATCTGTTGATTTTACTGTGGTTCCTAGGACAGTGCAACTCTCTCTCTTCTTATTTGCTCCAGGCAAAGGACAGTTTTCTTTCTTATTTTGAACTGATGTATTTTCTCCAGTAGAAAGATTTTCATTTAGGCATTGTGCCTTGCTGATATCAAAAAATATTGGCATTCCATCAAGTACTGTATTTAAGATTCTATCCTTTGCAGGCCCTTGATGAGATGGATGTACAAGTACACATAACTTATCTTTCTGTGTGTCGGATTTAATCTTGTCACAACATTGATTACAAGTTCCATTACTATATTCAGTGCTTATAACACTATTCAGACATACTTTACACTGCAATAAGCGCATTTCTTTTTTCACAATTTGACAATGAATGCAATGGCCATAAAACAATTCAGACTGTGGGAAATGCTTGAAACAGGAACTGCACGGTGTCAGATGAGCTGCGGCTTTTACTGCATCAGATGTTGAACCATGCATCAGCTGATTTGCATCATGAACTGAGGATGGAATATTACAGCATTTGCCACATACTCCATAAAATAAATCACTTAATGGAAAATTATTTCCACATCTCTTGCACAGAAATTGATACTGTTCTGTAGATGCTGGCTCCACCAGGCTTCCACTCGAACACCTAGGAGGTTTTGTTTTGTGAGATTCATTTTCTGTTGGCAACTTCTTCAAGATATTATGACATTTACTATAGCATGTGACACAATGTCCACATTTCATTTCATCTGTGAGGAAATAGCCTTCACATTCATTACATTTCCCACTTCTTGAACTCACTGCTTGAACTGCTTGGAACTCTAAGTTCTTATGAATACGCTCTTTTGACACTCTATCCCTCTTGTCTAATTCAGATGAAGCACGTGAACCTTTGTACATTCCATGTCTCTGATGAGTGTTTTTTCTAGTTTCTTCCAGTTTTCTGCGTTCAGCTTTTAAACCTTTCTTATCAGCTCTTTTCTTATGATCACATAACTCTGAGGTACGGTCACATAAGTCCAGCAGTATGTTACTGTGTGATATTTCACATAATCCAACGTTCTGTCGTGGTGGCACATATGGCTGGGCATCAGGGGGTGGAATCAAAACACTAGGAGCTTTCTGAATTGACAGATTTCGCTTGATTGTTAAACTAGGCAATGCTTGAACTACTAACCTCGTACCCAGTTGTGGGTCTCCATTTCTTACGTTCTCCTCTGAAGGAAACGAATCTTTCAAGTTTATGACTGCTGAATTACAAAGGTTTGTAGGCACCTTACTTACATCACAATTGCATACATTTGTATGATGGCTAGAAATATTTTCATTATGGTAAGAAGGTTTCAATACTTTTGTGTCAGTATTTCTAAAAGTAGCTGAGTGTTCAGATACCAGTTTCCTTTGCCTTCTCTTCACTTGTGATTCCACAGCTGTCTGTGAATGGATATTCTGCAACAGAGACTTGGACAACTGATTTGTGCATACATGTACATCTGAAGTTCCTACATAAGAATGCTCAGAGCTCAGAGAGAACTTAGGAATGCTTGCATCATTTGTTATGTCAACAATTTGGTCATTTGCCAAACTCTGTGACACACCTCCAGGTACCTGAATACTGGGTGTGTGTGAAGTTAAATGTATGCCATTATCAATTTGTTCCAGAGATTCACCCTGTCTTCTTTTGAACTTCAATTTATTGGGTTTCCCAGATTCTATTCCTGATTTATGGAACTGTATTTTTTTGCCTTCTCTTCCTGCCATAACCTCCAAATGAGCAGATACCCCTTTTGCTGTACTCAGACCCCCCTGCAGACTGGCTTGTGTTCTATGCATTTCATTCAGGATATCACTGTTGCTTGGATGGTTATTAGTAATATGTGGCTGTTCTGTAAAGCTCCTGGGCATCTTTCTTGTCTTATTCTGTACTGGAATGCTTTTCTTATTTATAAACTCTTTTGGATGAAATTCTTTCGGTTTCTTCTGTTTACTGGAAGACAATGGGCCTGACTGAACATGTGTCTGAAACATTAATAACACACAATCAGTAAAACATAAATTAATATGTTATTGTCTGAAATAATACACTTATTTCTTCACTTTAGGTTACCTCATAAATTATATAATGTACAGTATTCACCCACAAGTATTTTAATTTATTCTGCATTATGAAACCAAATTCTAGCCAACTGGTGGCACACTGGCCACATGTAATTTACCAGCTCATTCTCTGTAGCCTGCAAAAGCGATGAGAAAATTATTTTACTGTGTGAGATTAGCGGTTCTCATGGCAGTGACTATGACAAGTATCTATGGGATGTATGCTGTGCAATCTGGTAGAAGTTTACTGATAGGTCAGAATAATGTGTTCCTTCCATCTTCACAGTCAAAGAGCAACCCAGGCATCAAGCAAGCAGACTTACTGTTACTCCTGTCTGTGTTTACTCTTCAGCACTGAAGATGGAAACAGTAAATTTTTCTGGCATGCTGGTAAAGTTCTACAAGACCATATGGGATCACATTCCAAAAGATAGTAGTCTTCATACTTTGTTGTATTCCTTAGTTATTAGCCTCCTGTCTAATAGCAAAGGTGTACTCTACCTTGGGATGAAGTTCTATTGCTAAGGATAATATGTTGATGTCATTACCTTGGGGTCTGACTGAGTTCCTTGAACAACAGCAGGGGTCAGATCTCCTCCATGATGTATGTTGTCATCACTGTTAAAAATCAGTGTAAGAATATAATAATAAAGTATGACATATATTAGATGAAGTGGGAACATTTGTCTGCTTACTGCTATCACATTTAACCCTTTCTGTGCCAGATTCCATTCAAAGAACATTTCTTTTATTAGTGGGCTTGGATGATAATACATAAGTTATTTCATTTAAAGATCATGAATACTTTGACATAAATACTGAGAACTGGAAGCTTAATGTGACACAAATCCAAATACCACATTTACAACTACAACTTTTAATAGCTGCCATATTTAAACCTTTCATCTAAAAACAATAGCAGTTAATAAACTTCACTTAAAAGTGGAAGCCAATCAATTCTTGCCTCCTTTAATCCTTTTAAGGGCAGTAGGGATTATATGTACCACCTGCTTTGACATTAAAAAGACTCAAACATTTTGTCCACATAGTATATTTACATATTTATTATGATTCCCACAGTGAAAAACAATTATTTCCTTAAATAGAATTAACTCATTGATCTCTGTAGGTAGATACTGATTTTTTTACATATTACTTACACAAATTTCATGCTTCAAAGACTGTTTCTAACTTGCTTTACATGTTGATAAAAATGTTAGCTTTTCAGTGTTACAAGACTGGCTTTTTCAAATGACACTCACACACACTGTGAATTTTAAAGCTCAGGATGAAAACTACCTCTTAAATTATAAACTCTGCTACAATAAAATGAATCCTTATCCAGCCAGCTACAACTATCAATATATTTATTACACAATATATATATGACCTAATCCTTCCGGCCACACTATGGCCCTGGGGCTGACTCAGCCTCTAACAGAAATGAGTACCAGGAATTAATTAAATAATTTTCCTGGGGAGTAAAGCGCGGCTGGCAAGTAAAGCTGACAACCTTACCGCCATCTTTGAGCCGATTGTCTAGATAATGTGGGACCCTCAACGTCTCACAACCTTATGGGTGTTCACATCCTGTTACAGGCTTTACTATATTGTGACATGTCGACCCCTACCTCCCCAGCGGTACGTGGCGGTAACGTAACGCTCGCGTTACTACGGTAATAGGCGAGTTCCCGCCCCGCCACTCCCC
>NW_019731262.1:3724695-3727696 GCF_002891405.2 Cryptotermes secundus | reverse complement strand
ATATATATATATATATACACAAAGGAACATTGTAATGTGAGTCAACTAACCTGGAAAGTGACAATTCAGATAATCTATTTTCAACTCTAAATTGTTTTCCTTCAAATGACATAGTCATCTGCAGATCAAGCAATTGATGTTTTGTGGTTTTAAGGAGATTATCTGCTTGCATGAGAATCTGTGTATGATCTTCTGAGGCAAACATAGATCTGCCAAGGTCCAATGAAGAGAAATCATTTGCATTTGTAGAATCCTGAAACAAAAATAATCTATTGTAGCATGTTCAGTAGTGTATTATCTGTGAGTTACAAACTAATCAATGGTCTAACAAATTAACCAACAGAGACTGAAAGAAGAAAAGTACTACCCTGGAAAATTTTCCAGTTCATAACTTTATTCACAAATCAGTGCACGAGAAAAATTTTAATTAAATATAGGTTTACTTAGGCTAGGATCAGGTATGTCATGTTAACAGTGAATTGTGTAAATACTTGTATTTTTAATCAGGAATCAGTATTTTTCGGTCAAAACACATTTTCATGTTTTCTTTTTGTCCACCAAATAAATAAATGTATGAAACTTTTCCACTGTTTTGTATACTGTTGTTTAATATGACACTGTAAAAGCAGGATATTTCCATCAGATCTTATACCAATGTTGTATCTGTCATAATCACATTATACAAGAAAATACTGTCTTCAGCACATCCTATTATAGACCTGATCTGAATGTAGAAACTGTCTTGATTATTGACTTAATCATACAAAAGCACATGGTATTCTAGATATATACAGAGAAGCTATAGACCTTCTGGCTATTGATGGCAGAGGTAGAGGCTAGCAATAAGTTTCTGTGGAAAAGTGATAAAGGTTGTCTGTTCACTGAAGCTCTCTGATTAACTTGCTCATGCTTTAGACTTCTATGAGTACATGCGCACTGGAGCCAAAATCAGAATATGTAAATGCACTGTAGGTAATGTTGATTTTGTACAGAAAAAGACAAAAGGTCAGGCATGTAATAGCACAGACAATGTGGACATTGGCTAAGCCATTGTACAGCAAGCCCTACTGCATGTCCAAAAATGTCTAAAAAAAGTAACTCTGAGACAAATAGGATAATAAATGGTTTCTGTGAGATCTGAGGTTCTTGCAGCAATGAATATGAAGGTTACTGTCTTTTGGGTTATAAAACAGTGTAGAACTCTTCTACCGTGAAGATGGAGACAGTAGGTTCCTCCAAAATGTTAGTGTATATCTACCATGCTATACATTTTTATTATTTCATTACCAAGCTTTCTGGACGATCTGAAACTTTGAAGGGTTTTGCATTCTCAGGTTTTGAAGGACAGCTCTTGAATGCATTTGCTGAATTCTTAGGAACAGCTCCAAGGGATACATGACTGCAGTCAAAACCTTCATGTTCCTTGTTTAGGTCACTCCGCATTCCTCTGCAACACAGCCATATTCACACTGATCAGCGTAATGCTTGCCAGTATTTGAAGCAATTCCAGGGACTGCCTTATTCAGGGTGTCCGGTTTTGAAGTTACTACTATGAAAATAACAACACCAACTATCAAATGAAAAAGAAAAATTTCAGTATCTCAAAAGTGAAACAGATTCTTCTTGGTTGATTCAGGGTTTACTGAAGAGAAGGATGAGAGGAACAAGGATGACAGAGATGATAATGACACTATGAACAACAATAGCAATAATTCAGTTCAATTCTGTATTTATCTGTGCACTAAATCAACAGGCTGGCACAGAGTGAATAATGATAGTAGTGGTGGTGGTGGTCCCTGTCACCACGGCATGGCGGGTCCTCAGGTTGCGGATGGAGGAGACACCCTCCAGTTTTGGAGGGAAGCTGTGAATATATTGAACAAGCAGTCGCGGACAGCCGACAAGGGGTGGCCTTCCAGCTTGGGGGTTGAGCGTGGGGCTAACAACTCCTCACCATAAAAAATGACTATGTTACGAAAATGAACACACAGCCTCAGACCTGGATGGATTCCTTGGATAAACGACCTAAGCTAATGAAAATGGATATGAGATTTGGCACTTGGAATGTTATAAGTTTGTATAGGGCTGGTTAGCTCAGGGCAGTGGCAGAAGAAATCTTAAAATATAAGTCAGATATAGCGGGAGTACAGGAGGTCAGATGGGATGGAGGTGGCAACGCACCAGCAGGAGCCATTACATTTTTCTATGGAAAGGGGAATGAAAATCATTAATTAAGTAGAGGTTTTTTTGTACATAAGAGTATCGTATTAGCAGTTAAGAGGGTAGAGTTCGTTAGTGATAGGATATCATATATAATACTAAAAGGTCGCTGGTACGGTATCATCGCTCTGAATGTTCATGCCCTAACAGAAAATAAGATTGATGACATAAAGGATAGATTCTATGAAGAACTAGAACATGTATTTGATAAATTCCCGAAGTACCCTATGAAAATTTTGTTAGGAGATTTCAATGCCAAAGTAGGGAGTGAAGACATTTTCAAACCAACAATTGGGAATGAAAGTTTGCACGAAATTAGGAATGATAATGCAGTTAGAGTTGTAAACTTTGCCACATCAAAAATCGTTCTGTCAAAGGTATAATGTTCCCACACCGTAACATCCATAAATTTACTTGGACATCTCCTGATGGGAAGATACACAATCAAATAGACCATATTTTGATAGATAGGAGACGACAGACAAGTATACCTGATTTCCGAACATTCAGGGCAGTAGATTGCGATACTGACCACTACCTGGTAGTGGCAAAGGTAAGGGCAAGACTGGCAGTGAGCAAACACACAACACACAGAGTTCATATGAAGAGGTTCAATCTCAAGAAATTAAATGAGGCAGAGGGTAAAGAGCAGTATCGTGTCGAAATCTCAAATAGGTTCACGGCTTTGGAAAACTTGGAAACTGAGGTGAATGTTAATAAAGCTTGGGAAACTATTAGAGAGAATATAAAAATATCTGCCAAAGAGAGTGTAGGTTATTAT
>NW_019731262.1:3724294-3724647 GCF_002891405.2 Cryptotermes secundus | reverse complement strand
AATAGAGTTTGGGATACCCATGGAACTAGTTAGGTTGATTAAAATGTGTTTAAACGAAACGTATAGTAAGTCCGTGTAGGTAAATATTTGTCTGATAAATTTCCTATCCAGAATGGTCTAAAATAAGGAGATGCTTTATTGCCAATCTATTTCAACTTTGCCTTAGAATTTGTGATTAGGAAGATCCAGGGAAACCAGGTGGGACTGAAATTAAATGGGACACAAGAGCTGTTGGTCTACGCCGATGATGTGAATCTACTGGGTGATAATGTAGATACCATAAAGAAAAACACACAAACTTTAACTGATGCAAGTAAAGAGGTTGGTCTAGAAGTAAACACAGAGAAAACTAA
>NW_019731262.1:3695748-3724228 GCF_002891405.2 Cryptotermes secundus | reverse complement strand
GACAGGAGGGTGGAGAAAACTGCATAATGAGGAGTTTCATAACTTGTACTCTTCTCCAAGAATAATTTGAATGATCAAGTCAAGGAGGATGAGGTGGGCAGGTCATGTAGCGCAAATGGGGGAGACGAGGAATGCGTATAGGATATTGGTGGGAAAGCCAGAAGGAAAGAGACCACAGGGAAGACCAAGGCATAGGTGGGTGGACAATATTAGAATGGATGTTAGAGAGATAGGATGGGATGGTATGGATTGGATAGATCTGGCTCAAGATAGGGACCAGTAGAGGGCTCTTGTGAACACGGTAATGAGCCTTCGGGTTCCATAAAATTCTGGGAAATTCTTGAGTAGCAGCAGAATTGGTGGCTCCTCCAGAAGGGCTCAGCTCTATGAGTAAGTAAGTAAGTAAGTAAGTAGTGGTGGTGGTGGTGGTGGTGGTGGTGGTAGTAGTAGTAGTAGTAGCAGTAGCAGTAGCAGTAGCAGTAGTAGCAGCAGTAGCAGTAACAACAACAATAACAGAGATACATGAGGGCAATTCACTTAGTGTCCTTCAGTTAAGTCTATTATTGAGCAATAAAATATGGATCATAAAGCAGGAAAGAAAGTAAGAGAAGAAAATCAAACATCTCAAAACAAAGCAACTAACAACAATGAATAAAAATACACCTCAAACACAGGTATCCAAATATTGTCTGAGATAAGGAGATCAAGAACGAAGAGCACAGAAATGCGAAAATACAAAACTCACACTGGCTATCAGCTAAGTAAAGACAAAGAATGAGTGGGGCATGGAAGCCGTGAAAGAAGATGCATACAAATAACAGCGGATGAATTTCATAAAATCAAATCTATAGCAACAAATAAATACAAAAATCGACTGGGAAACATATTACTTTTCTCGACATTTAGTATTCTGAACAGAACATATTTAAAAAACTTGATCTGTTTCTGTCACCAAGTGAAGAGGAGGAAGGGCACCCACTCAGCTGCTTCAGTAGAAAGAACTGATCTTCAGTGGATCCAGTTTCTGAAACGTTGTATTCTGTTCACAATACTAGGCGATGGGTAATGCTCAACAACCCAATCCATACTTTAGTCACAACCCTTTAGAAAATATTTTAAAATTTGAATTATCGGCCAAGAAAACAGAAATAGCAGTCAAGGTATATGTATTCCACATCTTACCCAGCATCAGTCATTGGAATCAAATGCTTTTAATAGAGCGAAACCCATTGCATGCAATAAACACAGAATATATTGCACTCACTCTGGGGTTTAAATGGTCGTTCTCCTAAGGAAAATTGAGGAACCGGAAATTCGCAGACATAACAAATAAGCACTACTGCCAAGTAGAAAACCTATGTTGATATTTAACCGAAACAGCGAACGCCAGTAAACTATACGATGTACTATTAAAGCTGAATACAACAGCCATCATCTCCTATTAAACAAGGAACAGACACCCAGATACTAAGACCGTGCAGGAAGAAAGCAAAATAAACATCTACATGGCAAACACAAACAAGTCTCCCTGCATATACCTGTAGGTATGTCGGCTTTCAGTAAATATCTGTCGAGCACCAGCAGTATACAACTATACAACAATAATACGTAATTTGCTACAATTTCAAAGAAACCTATGTGAGTATCGTAATCACGCATTTTCTTCAACGACAGAAATTAAAACAAATGATAGCCAACATATCATTAGACAGTTACCAGATTCGATTTCCCACATGCAATAGGAGCCATAATCGACATACCCCTGGTCTCAATAAACACTTTTGCCTTTCCTTATGTAAGGTTGCCTACTCAGGGTATGACACTCTCAGGGATGTTCTGAACAAAGTACAGTTCGCTGTATGGTAAGGGAGGCTATGCAGATCGAGTTTCATGCCAATAATATGAACATGGTGGCTGTCCTTTGCCTGGACTAGCCGTAGGGTCTCTCAACTACACCCTGAAGGAATTAGCTAAGGTTTCTTCGATTTCTTTGTGGTCCTTATAAGGGCCCCTGGAAACTGTTATAGTCGGGGCTACTGTTTAGCTTCAAAATATTCTACTTTCTGAAGGCTGTGTTCAATTCACACCTAAGCATGCGAATATTTTATTTTCCTTGTCGATAGAGATATAAACGGCATTCTGGGCTTGCTCGGATCATTATTCCACCCTGAAGATGAAGATAGTATGTTTCTCCGAAAGATCAGACTACAGGGCGTCACATGTCAGAAGATAGTAACTGTTCAGTTGTATCGATGCGACACTCTAAATCTCAGAACGATTTGTTATGTTTTGTTTCTCAGACTCTTGTTCACTTGCAAGCTTCATACAACCGACATTTTTTTAATTCGCTTAGTGGGGGGTGGAGTCCAACTGGGTCCACTCGGCACGACGGCCACTGATTGGCCTATTTCAGCCCGCTCCGGGTGATTATTGTGGAGAATTCGGTGGAATGAAGATTGGCAGGGGAAACCGAAGTACTCGGAGAAAACCCGCCCCAGCGCCACTTTATCCACCACAAATCCCACTTGACCAGACCCGGGATCGAATCCGTACAACCGGCATTAGTCATTGTCTAGAAATGTATGCATATCGCAAAACGCAGAAACACTAAAACTGTTAATAACATTTTGGATGGAACTATACTATGCCAGAACATTTGTCACGAACGGTAGACTCTTACTTTGACAGCGTTCGTATTGCCGATATACGAGCATTTCATACACTAAAATAACACACAGTCAGTCATCGCGGCCGTGTGTCTAAGGTACGAAGCGACTTTGCCCAATCGAACACTGGGATCCTGGGTTCGAATCCCACTCGAGGAATGAATGTCTGTGTGCGTTTATTCTGTTAGTGTTGTTCTGAGTGTAGGTAGCGGCATTGCGACTGGCTGATCCCCCGTCCAAGGAGTCCTACCGACTATGTATAGGATTAAGACACTGAAAGGCCCAAAGGACTCTAGAGCCATAGAGAGTGAAAGAAAATAAGACATAAAATCACGATCTGAATTATCCATATTCCGATGGTGAGTCGACGTCTTATTTTAGCACTGTTACGTTCACCGAACATAGCCTATCATAAGGCTATGAAGATGTAGCCCATACTGCGTGCACAGGGTTCGCACGTCCGCTTATTGCAGTATGAGAAAACAAAAAATCTGACTTTGTGTCGGTGGCGCCCTTTGAAAGTTAACTCCATTGAGTTTCCATCGAAAATATACGTTAAATCAGCATTCACTGAAAAATAAACGGATCTGTAAACATGTTCACTGTCGTAATATACGTCACGACACTTTACTCAATTTAGCGTGTTCAATATTTTTCGGCATCCTATGTCCACAAAGAGTGCCCTCTTTATGTCACATTGGGATAAAAATAAATATTTTGTTCTCTTCGACTTTACGACTTGCGGTTTAGATATTTCAGTGAACATGTTTTGAGCACCCTATGACTAATTCAAATTTCTCCTTGTTTATGATGTGTATTTTTGCTAACCGTCTTACAGTGCACACAATTTCACCTTTCTCTTCATTTTTACACTACATGTTTCGGCACTAATGTGCCATCTTCAGGTGTGTCTCTATCCACGCCAAACTACTGTACTGCATGCCATCACTTCGCCATCATAAAATGACTAAAATGCGTATTCGTCATGTATAACGACAAATTCTAAATACTAAAACCTTTCAGGATTCGTCATCCATACGTCGTATCTCAAATAGCGAGTCACGCCAATCCTCCTTTAGTGCCGAAACATGTAGTGTAAAAGTTAAGAGAAAGGTGAAATGGTGTGCACTGTAAGACGGTTAGCAAAAATACACATCATGGACATGAATCAGTCCAACAGGACGCTAAAATATAACAGTATTAATAGTAGTCTCCTTGTTTGTTGATCGGACAACTAAAAAAAAAAAAAGAACAAAGAAATTAGGTCCCTCTCCTTTTCCCCTTATCATATGCAGCTCTTTCTTGTGGACACGTTTTTTGCGTGCTCTGTTGGGCAATACAAATCCATAAATTATTTTACGAAACTCCTTCACTTTGTCGCTCGTGACTTATAAAATTTGGTGTGGTCATATTTTTAGACATCCTGTGCCTGGTGTTATATCTTCGACGATTTACTTGTGTTTTATGAACAAGAAAGGAAAAATAAACATCTAAGTCCCCTCCCGCTTCTCCTTCCGACCTAAGATTTAGAAGATAAATTACTCTCTGACGTATGTTTAACACCCTGTGCCAGATAAATTATTTATTTTGTCTGGAACGTACTAGTGAAAGCAAACGTCTTCGTCGTTTGTCACTTTCTCTCAGACTGTCGGTTTAGAAAATTAGAACAATCTTCAGATAATCGTCCCACGATTTTAATCATTCCTAATTTCCAGAATTTCCCACTTTTCTAAGCATTAATTAATATACCTTTACATGTGTAGAATTTCAGGTCTTAATATCGCCGATCACAGTGGCCGCACGGTCTAAGGCATGAACAGTCTTCACCCGCTCGAACTCTGGAATCATTGGTTCGAATCCCACTCGAGACATGGATGTCTGTGTGCGTTTATTCTGTGTTTGTGTTGTTCTGTGTGTAGGTAGCGGCCTTGCGACGGGCTGATGCCCCGTCCAAGGAGTCCTACCGCCTGTGTATAGGATTAAAAAATCGGCGAAGGTCCGAAAGGCTGAAGAGCCATAGAGATAGGAGAGAGATAGGTCTTAATATTATTTGGATGTATCTTAAAGTGCGATGGGTGAAATGGTATTGCAATTAACTGAAGAACTGCACAGAATAAAGCAGGCGCTTTGCAGACATGTTGCTGAAAAGTTCATGTTCATAATATATTTAACCCTAGACATGCAGACTATAACCCTTATGTAGCTAAGTCGCCATTTTATTGACAGAAATGTTCTTCTTTCATGGGCAAATAATATATAAAATGTCACTATGGGCTTCAAATGTGGTTTAAAATACTCACTCTAAATGTAACTTGGATATGTAGTTCAGATAAATTGTCAACAACTGTCATATGTTGTCGGATATCTCAGTTCTTATAAATGTCGAAATTTTCGACATTTGGCATTTGTAGGGTTAAAAAGTAACATTTCTCGTGGAAAAAGAATATAAAAATTGGCATTCTTTCTTATTCCACTGATATCCAATGTACTTTATACGGTACATTGAACAGAAGCGCCGCGATAACGCATAAATCATTCTACTAGTAGGAGGAACGTAAAGTACGACGTTCCTCTCCATTTTTTTTTTTTAGTTCTCCAATGTATTATACAATCTATCCAGCTATTATGGATAATAAGTACTAGTTATGATGAGTATAGATATAAATGTAATTTAACATGAAGAACGTGTTCCAATGAACTCGTTCTATATGTAATTTAACTAATTATAGTCAATTAGTTAATTGTTTTACAAAATTAAAATAGCAAGTCTTTACAAAATTAGATAGCAAATCTGGTTAACAGTTGTGACGGTTTGAATCTGTGAAGCCTCCTGACTTCTGCTTCATCGTAGAGGTGCGTCGCTAAGGGATTCGGGTGCTTCCGGAGGCGTGCCTGATATTTTTTACTGGAGAGCGTGATTTCCTCGCGTACTGTTGGGACTCCATTTTATTAAGAGTAAATTCCTTGGACGTCAGAATCAGGCTCGAGGAGGGACGCCGTATTCATCAGAACGCAAACGTCACAAAGTGCAACTTCCCTTCCCAGATTTCCTGTATAGAAACATTTGAACTTTACTATTTCCACGTTGAATAAGATCCATGAATGTGTCGCTGGCTTAGCCTTAGCCCCGTTCATTCTGCGTGCCGTTTAAACAACGGAAACAAAACTTTTAACCAAAATAAACCGATACCATTACCTATACAGAGAAAACGACCTGGCTGATTTCTTTCCTACCGTATATCTGTATTCGCGACAAAAATAATATTTATAGTTTCGTCTGATTACAGAATTACTCAATGATGATCTCAGTGTTGAGGGCGTTTCAAACCCACCTGCCAACACCAGAGCTGCCTGTTTGGCACAAGAAGTTGCATTAACACCCCGAAGCATGAACTTCATATAGGTACTATTTAAATAGTCAATTTTTATTTCACAGAAAACATGCCGTGTCTCCATTATAAAGAACAGCCGGTTAATGCCCTTCAGGTAAATAATCGCTGTTTACTTTGAGAATCATAAAAACAGCATGAATTGCCTCTGTGGACATAGCGAAAACTCTCTGAGCGTTAAAGCAGGCTGTACACATAGTGACCACTGTGCTTTAAAGCGTCAAACAGGTTTCCACTGTTCTCGCTTGTCGAACAAAATACTTGTGTCCAAGTGGCTTTCAAATGCCAATGATATCAACAAAGCTTATGTTTGTACAGAGGAGCTCGGTGACAGGGTGGCCCAGTTATACCCCCAGGCACTGGTCTCCCTTTTCGTCGCCTTCTACGGCTCGCAGGGCTATGATGGAGGTATTCTAACCCGCCTCCATGTGGGATGTTGCCTCTATCTCCTATCCTAAATATGGAGACAGGAAGTTCTTCCGAAACGACGATAGCTTTCTGCCAAACTACACGACGTCAGATTCCAGAAGGCAGCTATATGCGAACCGTAAGTCTGACGCGGCAACTTCTCCACCAGTTCAGTGTGGCGTGTAAGCTACACAAGGAACAGCAGGCGAAAACAGAGGACACGTCACGTGTCTGCAGATGCCGCCATTTTCTCTTCCTTAATGATGATTCTTATGCTTGCTCTTAATTCAGCCACAGGCATTAATGGATATAACAAAGCTTTGAGAGCGTAATTTTGATTTGTTATTGCCGTTCAAAATATTGAACATAGCTATATTTTCTTAGGAGACAGAATCAATCACTAATTAACAAACGCTGTATTCAGTAAACTTTTACGAAAGTGGATAACGTGAGATGGCGACGCTTTGTTAATGCCCTGTGCTCCAATCGGAACCATAGTAAGGTGATGATGATGATGATGATGATAAATTATATTGTAGCATATTTGTTCAAGGCAAGAATTATGAAGCCAGCAGAGACAGCCGTTGCTAGAAAACGGCTGTGCAAACACGCCAATTGCTAAGTAACAGATTCGTAACATGCAACAATGGAGTAACTGGAAAGAGATATTTTCTATGCAGTCCATGTGATAGCTACTTGACGCAACAATTGAAGAACTGCTGGGAGAGGTATTTTCTATGAATCCTCGCCGGAGTTATATAACAAGGGTCAGCTGTCATGAAATTTAAAGAAAGAGACCAGTAGGAAGGTCTAAATGTAGGGCGGCCGCGCCATAGCTCAAGCGGTTGGTCGCTGACTTCCCACCGCGGCGGCCCGGGTTCGATCCCGGGTCTGATCAAGTGGGATTTGTGGTGGACAAAGTGGCGCTGGGGCGGGTTTTCTCCGAGTACTTCGGTTTACCCTGCCAATTATTCCACCAAATTCTCCATCATCATAATCACCCGGGGCAGGCTACAATAGGCCAATCAGTGGCCGCCGTGCCGAGTGGACCCAGTCGGACTCCACCCCCCACTGAGCGAATTAAAAAAATGTCTAGATGTAAATGGGAGATCATTAAAATAGTTATAAGAGAAACATGATAAACTGATATGGACTGGGTTAATGTGATTGAGGATAGGGGCTAGTGGCGGGCTCTTGTTAACATAGTAATAAACTTTCGTGTTCCATGAAATGCTGGGAATTTCTTGAATGGCTGAGCAGATGTTGGTTTTTCAAGGACTCAGCTGTGTGCAGTTACTTTATTTAATTACTCTGCAAATTCTGAAGGCTCACGCTGCATTTTGGTAATGAATCATTTTTAATTTCATTAAATCTGCTATTACAATATCAGTCATCATGTTTCTATAATGTTATATTTTAGCGTCCTGTTGCACTGATTTATGTCCATGATTTATTCTGACCGTCTTACAGTGCATACATTTATTCACCTTACTCTTCTCTCTTGCACTACATGTTTCAGCACAAAAGTGCCATCTTCAGGTGCTTTTCGATGTACGTCAAACTACTTCATTGCATGCAACAGGGCATGCAATGAAGTAGTTCGAAAAGCACCTAAAGATGGTACTTTAGTGCTGAAACATGTAGTGCAAGAGAGAAGAGTAAGGTGAACAAATGTATGCACTGTAAGACGGTCAGAATAAATCATGGACATATTTCTATAATCTTAAATACCCATAAGTTTCGACAAAAAGGTAAAGTTGTCCCTGTGCTCAACTAGTTAAACACTACGCCATAAAGGCGTATTGGGGAGTGGATGCATAGATCACATTTTCTTGACCTCGGCACTAGCTGGAGGTTAGTCGTCAGCTTCATGCCCCGGTCGATTTACCCCCCGGTACCCATTAGATAGGAGATTTGGTGGACCCCAGAGCCGGTTTGGACGACGTGGAGAAGAGAAAATTCTTTACCCTACGACGACTCGAACTCCGACCCCTCAGCAGTCCATCCCGTAACCAGTCGCTATAACGACTGAGCTATCCTGGCTACCCGAATATCGATAACCCATACTACAATTTACTCACATCTTTCCATTAACCGTGACATCACCACGAAGTTGTTCGGCGCGCAATTGGATTTCTACGTCGCATAAAACAATCTTTCGGACTATTGGCAATGTAACAACGCCGTCACTGCTTCATTCAGGGCCCCCTCTACGAACACCAAATTATTATCTCTGGTTTTGCCAAATCCCACGTCATGCGTGCCTTGCAGCGACCTGTCATCACTCACACGCGCGCATCTTGCCGACGCTCAATGAACAAAAAGGTGAGAGCGGGACAGAGAATAATTTGCACGCCGTACGAGGCAGCTCTAGCAAGCGAACTGCCCTCATCGAACACGTGCGTTATTTTTTCGAAAACAAAGTTTTGCATACAGGGGCGTGCATAAGGAATTCGAATTAGCAAATCGGTGCTGGGGTTCACGGTTACATTGTTTGTCTGATAACTTGAAAGTTATTCATTTTAATAGGCTGTAGTTCTGTATAGGTGTGAAACTTGATCTCTGACACGAAGAGAGGAACGTACACTGAAAGCATTTGAGAAAACTGCATTATAAGGACCTTATTAACTTGTATTCTCCGCCAAATATAATTCGAATAATCAAATCAAGAAAGATTACATGGACAGAGCATGTAGCACGCATTGGTCAGAAGAGAAATGTACGTACAGTTTTGATGAAAAAACTAAAAGGAAAGAGAACACAAGAAGAAATATGCGTACGTAGGAGGATAATATTAAAATGGATATTACAGAAATATGATGGGATGGTATGGACAGGATTCATCCAGCTCAGGATAGGATCTTGTGAACACGGTAATGAACCTTCGAATTTCATAAAATGTTTGGACATTTTTGAGTAGCTGAGCGACTGGCGGCTTCTCAAAGACTCGACTCCATGGAGTCAGTTGTAACAGGATTGAAAGTGTGTAGATCATGACCATGACAAATATCACTAATTACAACCGCTGAACAATTTATATTTATCTGACTTATTTATTTGTAGTTTATTTAACGAAGTTGTCAGTAGATCGTACTATACAGAGTCGAATTACAGGATAATTTGTGAACAACAAACTGAAAATGATGTTGAAGGAATTAGTCTTGGCATAATTTTCGGCTATCATTCGACGCTATATAGTCCAGTCTACTTACAGTATAGTTAAATAAACCGCAATGATTATATTTGTCGGTTTTAAAATTCTTATAGCCCGTCTCCTTCTTGCAGGTTTCTTGCTTGGCTTACTCCTCGACTTTAAGGATCAAGGTGAGGCGTTCCTACGAAACGTCCATCTACTACAGAACTACACAGATTTAGAACCCCCCCCAAAAATATCGTGTTCCTAAACGAGTAATTACCAGTCTCTCTTCCAGTTCGTTATTCACTTCTGATCCTAACAATTCGACGCCCTACAATGCGAGCTACTGTCAGAGTCTCATAGTTCGGAATATCAAGAAGTTATGCAACCAGGAGTCGGGATAGCTCGGTCGATATAGCGATGGGCTACGGGCTGGACGGCCCGGGTTCGATTTTTCTCTTCTCCATTGAGGTACACCTTGCCTCCAATCCAGTGGGTACCGGGGGATCTTTCCCCGGGAGGGGGGAGAAGTAGACGTGTAAAGCTGACCACTCATCTCCATCTAGTTCTGAGGTCAAGAACGGTGGAGCTATATCTCCACTCCCCCATATGTCTTCATGGCACAGTGCTTAATTAAATGTACATAGGGAGAGCTTTTCCTTTAAATTTATATGGAGAGTGAAGTAAGAAGTAAAAGTTCCTTTGAAAATATGAGATTATAAAAGCCGAAAGTTACGCAAATAAATATCATAAGTAACCCAAGCTTAAGGGCACAGAAAATTCTTCAGGCAATGTTTCAACGACGCGTCATGCCTGGCAAACTCTTTGGGCGATACATCAATCTATACCTTATTTCCCTGGAAGTCTGCCAGGATCCAGCCTGCAGATCCCAGAACACTCTTATATTTCAGGCAGAACGCGCCATTTCCCGACAGCAACCGTTATACCAGCAAAATTCAAAGCTATCCACTTTAGCACGTTGTTCTGTACGTCACAACTAAGATGGCGGTCTGATCACTGGTGACGTCGGCCTGCTTGACGTCACGATGTAAGAGTAACCATGGCAACGAACGATTTATAATGCCAAGGCTGTGGGCGAGGATTCCGTAGAGTTCATGTGTTAGGTTCCAGGAACGCGTACTGGGACCTGTTGGGGCGATCAATCCGTTAAAGGGGGAAGCTACACGGCGTCTGTACAGTTCTCAGCCCTGTAAACGTAAAGCTGTCCCTGTGCTTAACTAATTAAGCACTACGCCATGAAGAAGTATGGGGGAGTCGATGTATAGATCCACGTATTCTTGACCTCGGCACTAGTTGGTGACAGATCAGGTTCAAGCCCCGGCCGTTCTACCTCCGGTACCTATTGGATAGGAGGCTGGGTGGGATCCAGAACCTGTCTGGAAGATGTGGAGAGGAGAAAAATCTTGGTCTTGCCGGGACTGGAACTTCGGACCTATCGGCCGTCCAGCCCCTAGGTAGTCGCTATACTGACAGCTCTATCCCAGCCACTGTATCAGACACGAAGCTATTCACTGTTCACGTGACTGACAAAGAGCGAAGAGATAACTGAACTCCATAACGCGGAGCCATTATTGAGAAACAAACAGTGTCTCAGCTACTCCAATGATTCTCCGACTTTTATGGAACTTGAAGGTCCATTAAGGTGCTCCAATTTCGGGCGGGATACAGGCTATCCTGGCGGTTTTCCTAAGTCATTTCAAGCAAATTCCAGGATATTACCCGGATGAGGCCACGACCGCTTCCTTCCAAATCCTTTCCAAATGACTATTCATTAATCATCCTACAATTCGAAGCTATATAATGCAGAACATAAACTACAAATCAACCATTGCCTTGTTTAGAACACTCCGCTATTTGTACCTATCCTGAGCCAAATTAATTCTCTCCACACCCTTCTACACTATTTCTCTAAGATCCGTTCTGATATTACCCCCTTACATAAGCCTAAGCGGTCTCTTTCCTTCTGATTTTCGGGAAAAAATTCTGCATGAAACGCTAATCACTACCATTCTTGCTACATGTCTTGCTCATCTCATTCTCCTTGGGTTTATCATCCCAACAACAGCAAACAAAGAACACCAATGAGACTGCTCACTGTGCAGTTCTCTCTAACCCCATGCCCTCTCTCCTATGCCCAAATATATGTATTCTCTCTCCTCAGTGCCCTGTGCTGTAATCCCATCAACCTGTGTGTTCATAAGTGAAACAAAAAATCATAAAGGACAGACCACAGACAAAAACTGCCATCAGAATCCGATTCTGCCAGATGGGCAGACCATTCTCCGGTGAGAGGATCAAGCAAGCGGCCAGTAATATGCATGAAACTTAGACAATAAATAAGGATTCAGGTGTTCATGCACCGTACACTTCTATCCTTGTAAAGTTTATGGAAAAGATAATCATAAAGCAGTAAGCATTGTGATCTTTATAGAATTTAATTGAAGAAACGAAACCCTTCAAACTGCATGCCATATTATAAAGAAGCGATGGAAATACTTACGGACAAATGAAACCATAACACAAGTTTAGAATTCAGATGTAAATAACTTCAGGAAATGGAAGCATGATTAACTCTTTAAAGACTGGCTCAGAGTCAGAGTTACTTTACGACTCGCGGTTTACTGTCAATCAGTTCGTCTTGGCGTCAAGCCACTGGAGACTCACGACCAGCGTTTTTTCAACTGAACACTTACGGTCATAGTCCTTATATAACATCCTCTCTGACGAGAGGATAAGTCTTTCGTTTACAATTACTGCTAGTCCTCGTCAGCGCAGTCATTCTCAGGTCCGAATCCCGCGGGACTCATGATCACATTTTACTGTCTGAGATGCGTGACTCCCCCAGTATGGAAGGCGAGGTCCACAGGTTTCAAGGGGCTTGGCGCCAAGAGGAACTGATTGGCAGAAAACCGCCAGTCGTAAAGTAACTCTGACTGTGAATTGGACTGTGAAGAGATAGCAATGGGTCAGTTCAGGGTTGGCTGTTCAGTTGTGTGCTGCTGTGAAAAGAATACTTTATGTGTGCTGTAGTTACAGTGAGACTGTTATAAATCCGTTGCCAGGATACGACTAGTGAAGACTGAGAAGACTTAGCGTGTGCTAGTGATTTGCAAAGTGTGTAGATCAGCGACAGCGCTGTAATTACGTGTAGTTCCGAGTGGTGTCAATAAATCCAATATCCAATCCATACCCCACTTATAGTCACACCTCTAAATCGTGACGAGAGATAATGAATTGGAAAGGATATGGAAGGAAGCGGTCGTAACCTAATTTGAGGGTTTATTCCAGCATCTACCTGGAGAAACCGAAGAAAAACATAACAAAATATTCTGTAGGATAATAACATCCGAAGTTCTGGGGCCTCTGGAATAGGATGCAATAAGATGTCTATGTATTAGCGATACCACGTACCAGGGAGCGTAATCTTTGATGCGACTGAAACACGTTTTGGTTTAGAGAGTCCGGACATTATTTTCCATTGGGTTTCGGGATTGCCGGAGTGAATTAAGCTTAGGTAACGAGAATTCTGTGTACATTGCCTCGCACCCTGTTACGTAATGCATTCTGCTTTCGTCTCCACCCCGCCACAGCGCCACCGAGTTACTGGGATCAATATCTCACTCTGTATGCAACAGAAAAACCGTCCAACTACAGTCATTATAGGGCCCAATAAGGGGACTTACACGTGGCTTGTTCAAAATGGAACAGCAGCGAAATAAATCACCAATCAAGAACTGCTTCTGCATAACGAAAGTTTTGATTTCATATTGGATTACGGGTTATGATGCTGTACGTGTATATTCCGGTAAGCGGTTACTAATGTTTTGGAGGAAGATATTCCTTCAGTCTTCAGGGCAGAAAATGGAGGCAGCAGATTGATCTGCAATGTTAGTAACCGCTTACCAGGCTACATGATGTCATAAGCCAAACATTCACAATCCAGATCTTAATCTCAGCAAAAACATCAAAGTTAATATTTTGGATTCATGCTTCATACTAACATCTAGTTACGGTAGTGAAATTTGAATTTTTCACTACAACGAAACCGAGAAATTAGGGGTACCGGAAGTGGGTTTTTGAGACCACTACTGGGCTTCATAGCGGCCGCGCGGTCTAAGGTATGAACTGTCTTCTCCCGCTCTAACACTGGGGTCGTGGGTTCGAATCCCACTCGAGGCATGGATGTCTGTGTGCGTTTTTTCAGTGTTTGTGTTGTCCTGTGTGTAGGTAGCGGCCTTGCAACGAGCTGATCCTCCGTCCAAGGACTCCTACCGTCTATGTATAGGATTAATAAACTGAAAAAGCGGCCAAGGTTCAAAGGACTCTACAGCCAGAGAGAGAGAGAGGGGGCTTCATTAGATGAGGAGTACCAAAGGATTTCTTACATAAGAGAATGATAGAAATAGTTGAGGAGATACAAGGATAGAAACATACATTTTGGAAGGAAAGAAAAAAAGAGACTTGGAAAGAGAAGAAAGGAACCAGCTGGCATTCCGTTACAGACTGAGAGGACGACGAGAACTAGGATGAACAAAGCTACGATGGACAGACCAATACCATCTTTAGATTCACAAGAACACGCAGAACAGGCTAATATAGTCGTAAAGCTCTAAGGCTTGTATTTGCGAGGTGCTCGGCTCAAATCTGGGCAGTGACATCTGTTACAGAGTTTCAGTTGTTTTCTTCAGTCTCTCCAAGCCAGTTTCCGGAGAGTACCTCTACAACCGGAATGGCCGATTCCTTCTAAACCCTTTCCAGTTCATCAGTCATCTAACCATTCGACGCCATATAGTGTAGACAGCGTGTCAGTGTACTGACAGCGTCGTGAAATAAACAACGTAACGACCTAACATCATACAATTCATTCTGCTAATTATGACGAGGATACAGCCATAACAATACCTAATTGTTGTAGGAATTGAGGTTCTCCCACCGGTGGTTGTGAAGAGTCCTATTTTCCGGGAAATTACGTCATGTAGTTCACTAAGTCAATCGACGCTTCGGAGGAACATGTCGCCTCAGTCTCCAGGGCCGAAGACTTTCAACGGACTACACGCCGTTATATTCCAGAAGATAGAAATTTTAGCCTGACTCTTGTTTGTCAATAAGACACACACACCACAGAGAGGCACTGTGCCTGGCTGTGCAGTTGAAATGCACGAAGTCATAATCGTCGATATAATTATTTGAAGTAAAATTGTTAAAATCCGGTGCAAGAATATCCGCAAAAATTACGTTCCAAAAATATGTGAACTTATGAAAATATCACATGAACCCCGACCATAAGAACTGCGAATAAATAAAATTAATATTGTGACATGTAAATCCATTGTTAGGCAACGCCCGCAACACACACACGGCCAAAAATATAGCAGCAATGTTTTCTTCGTGTCCCTGCAGCTTGGCGTGAACAATGAAGTCACGCCATAATAATGCGTAGCGCTCACGTGACATATGTTTTCTGTGCGTGGTCCCTGCAGAGAGGATATAGGGGAATACGGGAATGTGGAATTCAGTTAAAAATATAAGAGACTTAAACTTGGTGGTGGTCAAGCTTACGACCGTTCAAATGACTAAGTTGCTGTTGTAGCATAAAATACGTAAGATTAGGCATGATCTGACCTGTAAAGTCTGTACTAATAGAGGACTTCTGTGTAGTGCAAAAGGAAGAATTTTCTACAAAGTGATATACTCGTATGTACGAAATGTTCACTTGACGAAAAACCAAGCATATTCATAGTAGACAACCCCATCTTCTCGTCAGAGAGGAAGATACATAAGGACTATTACAGCAAGGGTTCAGATAGGGGAAAAACAAATCTCTGGTCGTGGGTCTCAAAGAGCCTGGCACAAAGACGAACTGATTGGCGGTAAACCGCCAGTCGTAAAGTAACTCTGATTCTGAATTCAATTCAGTTGTCAGCAGGAGGTAGCCACGGGATGTTCGTAGTTGAAGAAGAATTAGAAGTCGGCCTAAAAAGACTTAGTGTGTGCTGTAGTACAGTGATATTGACACTGTGTGATTTAGTGAGAATTGTATAGCTCCTCTGTTATACATACGTACTTTGCCAGGAAACGGAGAGTGAAGACTAGTAGAAATAGACTGAGAAGATTAGCGTAGAGTGATTTGTAGTGTGAAAATCAGTAACAGTGTTATACTTATTTGTAGTTCAACCTGTAAGTGATCTATAAATTTAATTACATATCCAAACTTCGTCTATTTTTTTATAATGCTAGTGGGGTGGGACTAAGTCCCGTGTACTGCGGCCACTTCTGGCCTATTGTACCAGCCCCAGATGATAGGTGAGGGTAACTGTGGAGCAATTGGTGGAATGAAGATTAGCAGGGAAAACCGAAGTACTCGGAGAAAACCTGCCTCAGCGCCACTTTGTCCACCACAAATCCCATTGACCAGACCCGGGATCGAACCCGGGCCACCGCGGTGGGAAGTAGTCACTAATACACCTGACACAGTAAAACAGGTACAATCCAGGATTATTGAATGTTGTCAAAAAACTAGAAACCTGTTTCTAAATATTACTTCATACGAAATATAAAAGAAAGTTTAGTTGACACATGCTATGGAAAGCAGTGGAGTGTAGGTCTCTAGTTCGAAATTCTAAGAATATTAACGATCTCACATAAAGAAGGGCGTTAACAGGTAATGTACGTAATTCCCATCTTATTCCAGCATATGTTTGCACATTTTATACTCCTTAATGTATTTAAAGCAGCTCGCTATTAATTCATGTGAAGACCTCGTTGTCTGGACGAATATGTAAAATGTCTAGACGAGGCAAGGAATTCCTGCAACGTAAAGCAAGCGAAATTATATTCATATCGACGGTCCTCGTTTTAACTTCATGCTTCGATGCATATGCCCCATAAGAAATACATCATAAAATGTGGACTGAATTTTAATTTTGCGGAATTAACCCTTCGAAGTCCAGTGGTCACAGAGTACCACCCGCATTAACAGGCCAAAACGCTACAGTCTACCCACACAGTGTACTTGTGTGTTTCGTATGGTTCTCACAATAAATAGGGACTGTTTCCCTAAACAGTGTTAACCGGCTGGTCTTTGTAGCGGAGATGTAATGTGTTTCCTGTGAGGTACGAACTGAATTTATATATGTATATATTACTTGAAAGAAGTTCAGTCTTTATAAGGGGTGGTCTGATGGTTCCTAGAGCCACCAGACAGTAAAATATTGCCACGAGTCCCGCAGGACTCGGGACCAAGAGTGACTGTGCTGGCGAGTACCAGCAGCAATTTACCAGACTAGACCAATTCAGTCTTTAAAGCGTTAATATTATTGCTATTGTCGTGAGCGATGAAACTTGACAAAAGTACGTATCAATTTCTTTTCAGTACCTAAACTGAACTGTATATGTTATTAAAGGCAAAATCTGTTAATATTGCTGCTGGAAACCATGACTTTGAAGGTAAAATACTATGCAGTTATAAAAGGGGTCGCAATATGGCTCCTCAGTCTATTGTCCTATGACAAGAATGGCTGCCGGTGATGGAACAAAAGACAAAAGGGAGAAGAGTACTATATTCTGGGATGTGTTGCCGTGTAGTCCGGTAGCTACCGACAGTAGGGAGGAACACACTGCTTCCATTTTCAGAATCGAGGAGTAGGCCAAGCAAGGTTTATGCAGCAAGAAAGGAGACTGCGTATTTCCTTGACTTACTCTTCGATCCTGAAGATGGAGGCAGTGTGTTCCTCCCCAGTGCCGTTGAACTTTTACCGAACTACATGACAAAACCACAGGAGGCAGTGTTCCTCACGGTAACCGCTGCGAGAACACCGAACCTAACCTTGTAGAAGCTTGACATCTAAATAAACAAAGAGTGTAATTACGGAAATAACAACCAGGGGGAAGAGCGGGGACTTCCGCCCGTGATCAATAAAGTGAAACTGAAACACAATTATGGCGCACTAGTTTCCCAGTGTTGCAATGCTTCTTACAAGAATTCAGTGACCTTCTCAGCTCAATGGAATTCTAAATTTTCTATTGAGGCATTTGTCATCCTATTCTGTTAATTACGTACAATTTACTAGCTAATTTGGCCCGAGTCATAGCTCAAGCGGTTAGTCGCTGGCTTCTCACAGCGGCGGCCCGGGTTCGATCCCGGTTCTGATAAAGTGGGATTTGCGGTGGACAAAGTGGCGCTGGGGCAGGTTTTCTCCGAGTACTTCGGTTTCCCCTGCCAATCTTCATTCCGCCAATTGCTCCACAATCTCCCGCACCTATCATCTGGGGCTGGTACAATAGGCCAGAAGTGGCCGCAGTACAAGGGACTTAGTCCCATCCCACTAGCAATAAAAAAAAGGTAGCTAATTTCATGTAACTGGGGCCTTCTCGAGAAGCCGACAGTCGTGCAGCTATTCGAAAACTTCCCAGCATTTTATGGAAGTTCACTGCCGTGTTCACAAAAGCTCTCCACTGGTCCCTATCCTGAGCCAGACCAATCCAGTCCATACAACCCCATTCATTCATTGCTAGGCAATGGGTTGGTAAACAGGTTCCCGCGAAGACAGATTCTTGGTGAACAGACCGTTGCTAGGTTATGCAACAATTCTGAAAGCAGAATAAGTGTTTTCAGTGTTGTCCGCGCCTTTCCCAGTGAAAAGCAACAGAACTGTAAACACGTCTACAATAATAGGTGCTTCTATAGGGTCCGTGGCGAAGGTTTATAGGACCCTAGAGGCAAATAGAAGGGACCCAAATCTGGGGCTTCATGTCACACGAATATGCAATTTCATCTATTCACTTCATACCCTGAAGACGAAGGCAGTATTCTTCCTCTAAAACTTCTCGATCTATCTATCAAACTACATGGCGTCTAATCCCAGAAGGCAGTAATCTTCATAATCAACCACTGTCGAACATCATACATCACACACAGTGAAACTCCAGCTTTCCTGTCAGATCGGTACTGATACTTAGCTGCACGCCACTGATGCAGTACAATGTGTGAGGTTCCATCTTTCCTGGCAGATTGGTACTGATACTAGCTGCACGCCACTGATGCAGTACAATGTGTGAGGTTCCATCTTTCCTGGCAGATCGTTACTGATACTTAGCTGCACGCCACTGATGCAGTACAATGTGTGAGGTTCAATCTTTCCTGGCAGATCGGTACTGATACTTAGCTGCACGCCACTGATGTAGTACACTGTTTACGGAATCAATACTCTGCAAGAGCGGGAGCTGGCTGCAGTGAGGTGATGTACGCCGTGTGAATGGAGAAAGCCTTGTGGGTCATGTCTCCATGCATGACCCAGTCTGTATCACACAACACACCAAAACTAGCGCCTCCTTACCTGTTTGTATAGCCGTTACACATGACGATACGGATGTGCAGGGGCGCCGGCAGGGGAGGAGGCGGAAAGAAACACATCTCCCCCCCCCCACAAACTTAAAACTAAAAATTTGAAACAAGAAGGTCTGGGAAGAACTAATCGCCTGTTTTCCTTCAATATGACACAGACCGCACAAAAAACGGGGCGTCTAAAATCTTCTATTGCTGTGTGTATATTCGTTGCAGCGGGAACGTGTTAATTGAGCCGTAGCCTAGCAACGAGCCGAGGGATACATACACACACACACACACACACACACAGAGATAGCAAAATGATCTCATAAGTCTACTTTTATTTTTCAAAGGGAAAGCGTGATAAAAATGGAGGAAATACAGAATGATTCTAAATTATAATCACCCTGTATATCAAATATAAATACAAAGAAAGTGTTATTCATTACAAAAAAATTAAGTGCCTTTCCTGAAGATAGAGGGTGGTCCGTAAAAATATTGTAAGGTGGATGGCGCAACAAGAAGTACGGGTCACGTGAACTCTGCGTTTCGACGAGTGACGTCACGTACCCCTACTCCTCCCATCATTACGCAAGGCTCGGTAAACACCCCTCCCCGCTAGGCTGTGACGTCATGCAACCGGCTAGTCCTTGCAGCGACTATTGCTAGGCAATGCGTAGGTAGAAACACCCGACAGTACCTGATATTTGTTGCCGAGCAGCAATGTGTTCTCTGTGTTGTCCGTGCCAAGCCTAAATAAGGAGCAGCGAACACTATTCAGGATTGAGTAGTGAGTATTGAGTTACAAGAGCGTTACTAGTATGGAGGATTGGGTATTCAGTATGAGTTGAAGTCCAGCAGCTACGAGTTGAGTTGTATCGAGTGCATGGCAGTGACTCCAGCAGGAGAATTGTAATACTGCAGATGGCAGTAGTTGTGAAACTGTAAATGGTGTAATTGTAAGAGCGAATGTGCAATAAATTCACTAAGATCCAAGACGGAGTGAAGTTATTTGTCGCGTGACACATACCCAATACTTGACAATATTCTTCATCGGCTTGAAACTAAGCTTATAAGCAAATTTTCTCGATACCCTCCCTTGCAAAAACATAATGGCTGCACCCATGCATACTCGTTTAGATTTTCGACCTGGCTTCTGGGTTGCGTGTGACAAGTATGACAAGCTGTAGCGGGGTAGTGGTTTACGCTGCACGGTAGCGTAGTTGGTTGATGGGCTATGTTACAAACCGGAAAGTCGCAGGTTCAAATATCGATGAGGTCATTGGATTTTTTTTTTCAATTGACCCAATCCTTCCAGCCGCACTATGGCCCTGAGGTCGACTCAGCCTCTAACAGAAATGAGTACCAAAAATTAATTAAATAATTTTCCTGGAGAGTAAAGCGCGGCCGGCGCTTAAGGCTGACAACCTTACCGCCATCTTTGAGCCTATTGTCTAGATAATGTGGGAACCTCAACATCTCACAACCCCATGGGCCTTCACGGCCTGGTACAGGGATAGTTTTACTTTTATTTTACTTATGTGAGGAAGGGAGGATAACTAATGCCCTATTATAACCCATACACACCCCACAATTCTCATCATATTAAGTGGATTGGACCAAATCTACTGTCCAATCTGCTGAGAGCGACCACGTCTAAAACGAGAACAATACGAATTTATTTAAATATTCAAATTAGGTCATTATTTGCAGGGCATTTGTCACCGAAGAAAGGTTTAACCTCAATTCTGTAAAAATAGGGGCTCCAAGATCGTCTACCTTGTGTATCTGTGTTGAATGATGCATAAATAAACCAAAAATAGATATCAAACCACTTGCGTCTTCTAACGTATTTACTTACTTACTATGGGTTCCGTTTCTTCATAATTCTCATTTCATATTCACGCTAGTGTCTCTGGTCATCTCCACAGCATTTGTTATAAAATTGTATACGATCACGCATTACCGCCTTTCCTGGAGACAGCCGGGAAAGCGCAGTCGGTATAGCGACTGGCTACAGGCTGTACGGTCGAGGGGTCGGAGTTCGAGTCCCAGTAGAGACAAGAATTTTCTCCTCTCAACGTCGTCCAGACTGGCTCTGCGGCCCAAATAGCTTCCTATCCAGTGGGTACCTGAGGTTTTCCCCGGGGGTAAAGCGGCCGGAGTGTGAAGCTGACTACTCAACTTCAACTAGTGCCGAGGTGAAGAATACGTGGAATATACATCCACTTCCCCTTACGTCTTCATGGCATAGTGCTTAATTAGTTCAGGGCAACTTTACCTTATCAGTTCTGATGGCGTGTAGTTTGCTAAAGGTATACGAACGTTTCGGAAGAGCCTGGTGCCTATACTTTGTAACCGTAGATAGAGTCGACAGGTCTCTCTGAAATTTGGCATGTATCTAACAAACTACTCGTATATAGAATAGGCCGCGCCATAGCTCAAGCGGTTAGTCGCTGGCTTCTCACCGCGGCGGCCCGGGTTCGTTCCCGGGTCTGGTCAAATGGGATTGTGTTGGACAAAGTGGAGCTGGGGCAGGTTTTCTCCGAGTACTTCGGTTTCCCTTGCCAATCTTCATTCCACCAGCTGCTCCACAATCACCCTCACCTATCATCTGGGCCTTGTACAATAGGCCAGAAATGGCCGCAGTACAAGGGACTTAGTCCCACCCCACTAGCAATAAAAAAATCTATATAGAATCAAGACTTCTATATTCCGGAATATAATTCGGGTAAAAATCTCGCTACCTGCTTCATACTGGTTGCTTGCTTGGTTTACTCTTCTACACTGACGATGGAGGAGACCTGTTCCTCCGAAACGTCGGTCGGCTTTCAAGGGTCTAATAGGCATTATATCCCATAAGACAGTACTCTCTATAGTTACGGCCGTGAGAACCTCAAATCTAATTAATAATATCCCTCTCTCAAAGGTCGTCGTTAAGCTGTAGACGTTCAAAAATTTCCCCGTCGTTTCGGCAAACACTCTTACAGAGGTAAGGATCTCACAACTGTGAATGTCAAGAGTACGTTGTTTTGAGACGTGACATTGTGTAGAGCAATATCTTCTGGGATGTTACGCTCTGCAATCAGGTAGACATTAACCGACGTTTCGAAGCAACATTCTGTTTCCATCTTCAGGGTCGGAGAGTAAGCCGATGAAGGAAATAGCAAATCAAACAGACCTCTACTTGCTGCAGTATAACACAGATTCCGAGATTTCGGAGGTGTCTAAAGTCTCCATCTTCCCTTACGTCAAGGATGTATAGGCAACAGCTTCCTAAAAAAACTGTACCTCTCTACCTGTCTATACTGTGTCACATCCTAGAAGTACAGCTACTGACTCCTACTAGAATAGTAAGGAACGATTTTCTGTGTCACACTGTAGAAGTAAAGCGACAGAAAATCAATGTATAGCCGGGGCGGGGTGGGGAACTCGTCAATGTCCTCTCCTGGTGGGCGGGAAGTTGCTGTATCAGTTGTGCGCAGAAATCACACCTGATAGCCACTCAGTGTAACGGGACCGACATCCCAGGAACAACTAACTCCTCCGCAAACTGGCACGAATATTAATGTGATTCAGCTACAGAAGCTGTGCCCTGGCGCCACATAAACAGCGAATATTAATAATTACAATTTAAACAATTTAAAAAATCATCCTTCTATCCTGAATACAGAAGCTTCTTCACAGCGTCCAGAACGGCCCTGAGGCTCAACCAGCCTCCCATCTAATGGGTACCGGGGGCTCTTTCCCTGGGGATAAAGCGGCCGGGGCGTGAAGTTGACCACTCACCTACAACTAGTGCCGAGGTCAAGAATGTTTGAGCTACACCTCCACTCTACGATGCGTTTTCATGGCGTGGTGCTTATCTAATTAAGCACAAAGATAAATTTATGACTTAAACATGGGTTTGTGTACAAAGCTTCTGGTTTCCTTCCTTTACGAAAACCCCAGTGGAATCGATGGACGTCATAACAAAAAATCGGTTGGATGGTAATGGAAAATATTACCATAATGCAGTAGACACCAAACATATTCAAATTTGGCAAAGAAGGTCAACGGCAAATTTACATTTTGTTAGATTTCAAGTTGCCACAACCGTGACTGTATAAGGTACAGGTATACCTGTAACCGGCCATGGAGGCCCATAGGGTTGTGAGACGTCGAGGCTCCCACATTTTCTAGACAATCGGCTCACAGATGGCGATAATGTTAGCCTTACGCGCCGGCCGGCTGCCTTTAACCCCCAAGAAGATTCCTGGTACTCATTTCTGTTAGAGGCTGCGTCGACCCCAGGGCCATACTACGGTTGGAAGTATTAGGTCAATTGAAAAATAAAATTACCTGATCGGGACTCGAAACCGCGACTTTCCGGCTTGTAGCATAGTGCCTCAACCAACTATGGTACCGCGTGCTCTTCCGTGACTGCGTAGAGTTCTTTTATGAAATGACGACGTGCAGGTCGGTAAAGTCAACCGGTGTTTCGGAGTAACATATCGTCTCCATCTTCAGAGTCCAACAGTAAGCCAAGAAAGAAACTGACAGCAGCGGCAACCTGAGCTGCTTGTTTTGGTTTCTTGCTTAGCTTACTCATATTGCTGAAGACGAAGGCGATATTTTTCTCCGAAACGTCTGGCTCTCTCCCAAATACACGGTGTTACAACCCACGAGAGCATATTCCAATTTAGGATATCCTACTTGAATTAAATAAAAGAAAAGTAAAGTTGTCCCTGTGCTTAACTAATTAAGCACTATGCTATCAAAGCGTAAAGGGGGAGTGGATGTATACCTCCACAATTCTTAACATCGGTACTAGATGCAGATGAGTGGTTAACTTCACGTCCCGGCCGCTTTGTCTCCGAGGAAACAGCCCCCGGTACCCATCGCATAAGCGGGCCTCAGAATTGGTCAAGACTTAAGGACACGAGAAAAATATCTTGCCCGTGCTGGGAATCGAACCCCGACTTCTCGGCCGTCCATCCCGTAGTCTGCCCACCATAACGAATGAGCTACTCCGGTTCGTGTCCGAATTAGGTATGCCTAAAAGATTTCTATGCATGATAGCATAGGCGTTAAGGCTTCATTTCGGAAGGAAATGTTGACAATATCGGCCACATGTTCGCTACACGAGCCCACCCAGGGATCTAATACTCTTCTAGAACCCTGGATCTGATTGGCCAATCCCGTTCCCCGTGATCCGGTTTTTCCCCTTCTCCTATACGAGTACAAGCTTCAATGCTTGAAATGGAAGCAATGTGTATCTCTGATACGTCAGTACCCTCGTATCAGACTACACGTTGTCGAACCCAATCTGTAAACCTGATATCAGCTGTAACAGACATGGAGCGAGGCTCCAATTATGCACAAGTGCATATATATAGCTGATTTTAATTAATTTTTCAGTTGTTTCTCCTTCGACCAACTAAGGCTCTGTAAAAAGGGAAGACCGTCCAATTTGATCACTAATATTTTTCGTAGCATTTAAAATACCTTTCTCTCAATGACTCTAATGACAGGGCATCTGACTGATGTAGACAAACTGTGGCTTCAGGATTGCATGAGATACTTCTGAAACGTAGGTGGGACTATCCGAAAAAAATTAGTAACCCCCTCCTCCCGTTTTAAAATGGATTAAGTATAAAAAATCAACCGTATGCAAAGCTTGTACTTAAACAAGTATGCCGTCCAACCCACGTCTGGCTGGAGCTTCCGAACTTCTGAAAATTATGATATGCTGTTTCGACATTCAGTAAGTTTTAACACCATGGCCTACAGAATTTAAAAATACGGTATTAATCCGGATGTATTTCTTTTTTTATACTGCCTCTTAGAGAGTGGAAAATAAATATTAAGATAATTATGAGGAGTTATAATTGCTAATTCTAATGATATTTGTGATAATAACTAGAATGAGATTTAAGGTGTTGTATTTTTAATTTACTATTTCCTAAAGGCACAGTTTTTACTGGAAGCCGGAGACTGGCTACGGGCTGGACGGCCGAGGGGACGGAGTTCGAGTCCCGGTAGAGGCAAGATTTTCTCCTCTCCAAGTCGCTCACAATGGTTCTGGTGCCCATCCGGCCTCCTATCCAATGGTTAAAGGAGGCTTTCCCCGGTGGTAAAGCGGCCGGATGGTGAAGCTGACCATTCACATCCAACTAGTGGCAAGGTCAAGAACGCGTGGATATAATACTCCCCATGAAGTAGTGATTAATTAGTTAAGAAGGAGGACAACTTTTTTTTTTCCTTGGCACTACGGCCCCAGTGGGCCTAGGCCTACCTCCATGAACTTCCCCGTTCACTTCGGTTTTTCTAGATCTTACACATTCGGTAGGACTCCTTGGGAGGGTGATCAGCTCGTCGCAAGGCCTCTACTTGTACACAAACACAGAAAAACACACACACACAAACTAAACATCCATGCCCTGAGTGGGATCCGAACCCACGATCCCAGTTTCCAAGCGAGCGAAGACAGTACATGCCTTAGACCGCTCGGCTACCGTGACCGGCCAAGGCCAACTTTACCGCTTTACTTTTACAGTTTTTACTTATTTTTTCTTACAACCCCCATAAGTGAATTACGTTGAATTTTGTCCAAAAAGCCTGATTTTCTCATTGGAAAAATAGGGGACTGACTTACATTCGGGCTTAAACGGCAGACTGCGAATATTTCTTCTCATAACTTACCTCACACTTTGGGTCGGACCTTGAATGCAGACAAACGGTTTCCCCTATTGCCTGCTTACTATCCGTTCGCCTGTTTACAGCGAAATTTTCCGAGTTCGTGCGAACAGCCGGGCACAGTTTGCGGGATGTGGGATAATGTCCTGGGGGGAGGGGGTGTTGGGGGAGCAGATCCCTGGATGTGTATTGTATTGATTACCGCAGGATCCCTACCGTTCCCGGACCTAGGCCACAGCATGCCGGACTTAGTGTTATCACACCCTTGGATACTGGAGAACCAGGGAACCGGGTGACGCTAACGTCAGCCTCCGCAAAGCTGGCGTGAGTTTCGCCATGATCTGAGTCCGAAAGGGAATGGTGTCTTTCTCAGGACCTACCAGCTGTCTCCATCTACACACCATCATCGTCATCATCATCGTCATCATTGACAAAACATCCTTTTTTTAACAAAGCCTTCTTCAGATGACTCAACCAGATTTTCTATTCCTGGCGTGAATCGGACCATCCGATGTTCACTTCTTTGGATGTTGCAACAATAATATTTTACACAGCAAGGTCCACAGCCTTGCGTCCAACCCTCCACCCTGGAGGACCAGGTCTCTGTATTTATGGCCCCCAGTGGCAGGGTGTTCCAGTTATACCCCCAGGCACCGGGTTCCCTTTTCCTCGCCTTCCACGACTCGGTGGAGGTATTCTAACCCGCCTTCACACATGGGCTCTCTCTATACATCCTCTTAATATTACAGGACACATGTTTTCCATATGAATCCTCCATGCACTAACCTCGCATACTAGATGGAGGTGAATGATCAGCTTCACGCCACGGCTTCTTAAAACCGTTGCATATTACATGGAATGCTGGCTGAACCCCAGAGAAGGTCTGAACGCTGTGGTAAAATTTCTCTTACCAATGTCAGGAATCAAACAACGATTCCTCGATCTTCCAGCAGTAGCCTAGTCACTATTCCTGCTCCTTAGTTAAGTAAATAAATAAACAACAAAACAATACACCGTAGATGCAGAGAACTGCGTAAAGGCCCTCTACGGTAGAACCCAAGACTACACAAATTCCAGTGTTTCAATATCAAATGCGGAGGTGTGAATAATTGAGAACTCACGACAAACAGAAACGGTCGATCAATAGACTGAATCAATACCAATATACACGTATATACAGTACAAGGTGCTCAGAACTGAAATACATGTAAGCTACTGTGACATATGGGCCGTTTCTATAACAATATAGGAATGTCCGTGAACATTCTCGCGACAACGAATGCAGGCATCGATAGAAGAACTGCCGTTTCTATGCGACGACAGGTAAGCACCTTCCCTCTTAAGAACGTGACAACACTATGGAATCCACTATTATAAGACACACACTAGTTGCTAGGTTAGGCAACTATGCTGAATAGAAAAGGTTTTCTATGCGGTCCGATAAGCGACTATATAACGAGAGCTGTGAGCTCTAGAGGAGAGGAGTCGTAGGAGGCGACGAAAAGGGAAGTCTCAAATCTGAGACAGTAAAATATGGTCTCGAGTCCCAAGGGACTAAGACCCAAGAAATACTGCACTGGCAAGGGCCAGCAGCATATACAAAAGGCAGACCCGTCCTCTCGTCAGAGAGGACGCCTCACAAAAAGAAGACCGTAAATGCAAAACAGTAATAAATATCGACACCAAGACTTACTGACTGACTGACCGTCAGTCGCAATGTGACTTGGACTTGGACTTGGTAGGATTAGAGCAGAAGTTATAGAGGCAGTAAAGTCGCGGGCCGCTTTATCAGCTTCTTCCTCCGAGTTAATTTGGATTCTAGATTAAATTAATTCAGAGGCCAAGTTTTGAAACCGCTTCCAATCTGTGAATTTGTCAACCGGCTCTGAAAGATTCCTAGTTTTAACATGATCTAGCAAGTGGAAAACAATTGGTAGGTGATCTGAGTCCAGAATATCAGAGACAATGACTTCTGACCGCCGGACATTCTTGTGCACAACAATGTCGAGCACGTCACCATTTCCCGTAGGAGAGTAATGAGTGGGAAATTGTGGTGCTGATATTTCAAACTCATTTATATGCAGTAAATTCAGCAGTTTCACGCCTGATGGGTGGAAACACCACTATTCCAAAATGGATGTTTAGCATTCAGATCTCCTGCCAGTATTGACTTAAAGAGTTCAGTGATGTCAGCATCATTCCAGGTGTGGCCTGCGGACTTATATACTGCTACAAGCAGTATTGCGCTATTACCAATCGGTATGCAAACCCCTGTGGCCTCTACTGAAACAAGAGGAGGCAGGTCTACATGGCTGTGGGGAATGCCTTTTACCACTGCAACGGCAGTTCCGCCTTTTCTTCCTGGGAAGCGGTCAGTGCGATAAAAGTGATAATTTGGAATAAAGAATCTCCCAAAGGGTTTTAGATATGTCTCTGAGAGAAGAGCTACATCTATATGTAAGTCTTGCAACTGTTTACTGAGCTCATAGCGCTGCCTCCAAATGCCATTTGCATTAAATGCTATGATTCTGAGCGGCCATTGAACTCTAGCAGCCATTTTGTTGCATTCAATTAAGTACCATTTTTGTAATGACCATTATTCTTTTTAGTTTAAGGTCTTTCATTCTGGTCCGTCACACTAACCAATTAACAATCAAGTTCCTTCCGTCAAATGTGACACTTTTTTAAGTTTTCCACCTCGTCAGCACCTGCCTTACATGTTTCGGCTCACCACGGAGCCATCATCAGAGGCATTTATAGTAGAAAAAGAAATCACCAACACACAAAACTTCACTTTGTCCAAGATAGCCACGTTCCAGTTAATTAAAATAATTACAAATAGTTAAAATTACCCAGA
>NW_019731262.1:3602983-3693335 GCF_002891405.2 Cryptotermes secundus | reverse complement strand
TTGTGGCACCTGCTGCTGCACTGCAGTGGCTACAATGTCACTGTTAGACGCACTGGGAGCCTGTACTGACAGACCTGATTTCTGAAATTCCTGTTGTGGCACCTGCTGCTGCACAGGTTGCCGGACGCTTTTCCCCTCTGTCTAGTGGTGCTGGTGTTGATCGTCTTGCCGCAGTGCAGCTGCGTAGGATTGCTCTTGTGAGGTGAACTTGGAGAAGAACGTCCTCCCAGCTCCCTTTGGAGCTCGCTGTGCTCTTCTCCTTTGCAGTTCTCCTTTCGCATGGCTGCAACCTCGGTATGACGCTGGATGAGGTTTCTCTACTTCTATTGGGGCGCAATTGCAGCAACTCGGCGTAGATTCTGTATTCGTCTTTTCGGGGCATTCCTTATGCAGGTGGCCACCACCGCACCACAAACATCTTGGGGGTTTGATTTGTCTCATTCTGGTCCGTCACACTATCAATTACAAAGTAGATAACTTTCAGTCCAGTATGACATACAGGTCTATAACACTTCAGTCTTTATTCGCCTTACATGTTTCGATTCAAAAGAATCATCGTCAGAGGCGCACCACTACGAGCAGGAAACACTGTCACATAAGATGTTTAACATTATGCACTTAGGTTATGAATAGTGCTCACTATATCACAGTTTACCCTATGCAGCCATGTTGACGTGTAGATTTACGAGTGGTTTCGTTTAAGCGTATTTGCTGGGTATTCGATTGGGGTTTCCCACTGCACGCAATGTGATGTTCACTTTTCCATAAAATAGCTTCCCTCTGTATTTAAAATTGTATTAAAAATCTTTTGTATGTAAAAAATTAGTTATTATGTTAAAACTCGTGAACCAGCATTGGGTCATGTTGTTTTTTCTTCCGGATGGTAGAAGATGTCGATCATTTCTCTTGGTTGTATGTTCTTATTGTTAGTTGTGTAGTTTGCGTGCGTGCGGTGTCGTATGTACTATAGTACTACTGCAGTACAAGACAAGACCAAAGTTTTGGCAACTGTAACACTCTGTTAGGCCAGTTTGAGCTCTGTATGATGCTACCTTCATAATTATATAGTTAAGGCTATTCAGTCTGAATATCTCTCGAGATTTTACGTTTCTTGTTAAGGTAACAAGGAAGAGCGGTAGGGTTTCCACGTAGGTCTGTCCATTTGATGCTCTTCGATTGGTCGTCAATTGCCTCACGTTTATGATGTTAAAGCCTAAGCCCTCAAGGCTGTTGGAAATATCTTCTGCTGGCGTGTCTGGGGGAAGGTGGCGGATTAGTGCCTTGATAGGCTTCTATAAGGCACTGATCAGATCAGTAATGACTTACGCTTGTCCCGCCTGGGAACTACCGGCAGACACCTACCTCCTAAAACTGCAGCGCATGCAAAACAAGGTTTTGCGCACCGTTGGAAATTTTCCAAGGTGCACACCAGTCCGCGACTTGCACACGGCTTTCAACGTTCCGTATGTATACGATTATATAACAAAATTGTGCAGACGACAAGCAGAAGTCATACAAAATCATGATAATGAACATGTTCGCGGTATAGGACAAGGTGAAGCCAGACACATAAAATATAAGAGGTTTAAACTTGGCGGTGGTCAAGCTTATGATCGTTCAAATGACTAAGTTGCTGTTGTAGCGTAAGATCTGTAAGTTAGGAATGATCTGCTCTGTGAAGCCTGAACTGACAGAGAACTTGTGTAGTGCAAAAGGAAGAGTTTTCGATAACATGTTATATGTGCGAAATATACACTTGACAAAAGGTCGAGTGTATTCATAAGAGACACACCCATCTTCTCGTAAGAGAGGATTTTTTTTTTCGTTGGCACTACAGCCCCAGTGGGCCTATGCCTACCCCCATGAACTTCTCCGTTCACTTCGGTTTTTCTAGATCTTACACATTCGGTAGGACTCCTTGGGCGGGTGATCAGCTCGTCGCAAGGCCTCTACCTGTAGACAAACACAGAAAAACGCACACAAACATCCATGCCCTGAGTGGGATTCGAACCCACGATCCCGGCTTCCGAGCGAGCGAGACAGTGCATGCCTTAGACCGCTCGGCTACCGTGACCGGCAAGAGAGGATGTTACATAAGGACTATTACCGCAAGAGTTCAGTTAAAAAAAAAAGAAAACCTCTGGTCGTGGGCCTCAAGGGGCCTGACGCCAAGACGAACTGATTGGCGGTAAACCGCCAGTCGTACAGTAACTTAGACTTTGACTTTGACTATGATTAGTGCGAACTGGAACTAGTAGTTGAGAATTCAGTTTTCGGTAGGAGATAGACACGGGAAGTTCGTAGATGAAGAAGAATTAGAAGTCGGCCTGTGAGGACTTAACGTGTGATTAGAAGACCTTATTTATGTGTGCTGTAGTGCAGTTGTATCTGAATTGTGACAGTTATATGTAGTTCCTGTGTTAAAATCCCCTGCCAGCAAACGGATAAGGAAAACTTTGCAGAGGAATAGCCATTGTTTAGATCTGTTACCTAACAACGACTAGTTAAAGCAGATATAAAAGACTTTATTTATGTGCCATAGTTACGGTAATCTTGAAAAGAGTTATAATTAACTGTAGTTACGACCAGTGAATATCCAATAAATTGACTCAGCGATCCAAACCCGCGCCTTTTGTCACTAATACACGTGACACTATTCTCGGCGAGTGATGACGCAGGACTTTAGTGTCATATATAAAGAACACTGCGATCAATAGAAGGCACCCGAACGAGAGGTTTGCACGAATTGTCAATTACCTCGCGCGTCTCACTGAAGTCTACATAAAAGACCGCCCGTGACCGTGATGACGTTTTGTTCATTTATTTATGGTTTACTTAACGGGGAGCCGGGTTAGCTCAATCTGCATAGCTACGAGCTACGGGCTGGACGGCCGGGGTTCGATTGCCGGCAGCGGAAAGAGATTTTTCTCTACTGCACAGCACCCAGAGCGGCTCTGGGACCCACTGAGGCTCCTGTCCAACGGGTACCGGGATCTCTCTCCTTGGAGGATAAGCGGCCGGGGCGTGAAGACCTTCTGAAACAGAAGTATTACCGGTCGATCCAATTTGCTCGGTTTTTGGATATCAGATTTTAGATATTTCGAGCAGTAACTATAAAGATTATCTTAATGCATTTCGGCTCTGATGCCATGAAGTCCGGTAAAGAGTTACCAACATTGTGGAGGAGTCTGTTGCCTACATCTTCCGGCCCATTCTGAAGATGGAAGCAGCAGATTCAGCTGAAGATTTGGCAATGATGTACCAAGTTACACGGCGTCACATCCCACGAAAAAAAAACAGACATTTAACAACAATTCAAACTGCACTCTTCTGACTTTCGAGACCATGTGCTCTGGTAGTGGCTACCAATGTTTCGCAGTAATATTCTTCCTTCATCTTCAGGACAGGATGTTCCTCCGAAACCTTGACTTCCATCGATCAGACTATACACTTTCATGACCCAGATGCCAATGATTTTGTGACTATCAGGGTTGTAACTGTAGACGGGGTACGGATTGGGTATTGGATTTATTGACATCCTTGTACACACCACTCGGAAAAACAAGTAATTATGACGCTATCGCTGATTGCCACACGTTTCAAACCATCAGAACACGCTAAGTCTTCTCGGTATTCACTAGTCATATCCTGGCAAAGGATTTTAACACAGTAATTATAACAGCCTCACTGCAACTATAGCACGTATGAAAGTAAGTCCTTTCTTAACAGCCGGACTTATAAACGCTCGACTGAACTGGATCGCCGTCTCTTCTCAGCCTCCCTTGCAGAGCTCAACTGAACTGGACTGCCCCAATTGTCTTCTTTATAACCACTATACACGGACCGAATAGAAAACACCGTTTGTAACCATAACCCTATTGTTGTAGACACGTGTTTACCGATCTGTTTCTTAGAAACGGGTTACATAACATCGTTGTTCTATTGTTGCTTGCATGTATGTTGCGGGGCATTACCTAGCAATGGCCGTTATTTATAGTCACCGCCTAGCAACTAGTTTATACGCCATAATATTGTCACGTGTTTATGGGTATGTGACTAATAGTAACGGGTTCTGGATTGGATGACTGGATTTAGTAACACATTCTTGTACAATCTCTCTTAATTATAATCAATTACAACAGCTCACAATAAATGACTGCCGAGAATTCGCTCCATTCTGGTTCTCTCTCTCCGACTGACTGCTGATATACGACTGGTCTCGAGGCGGACCCACAGAAAACACATCCGTTACCCAGCAATGGTTATATGTGAACCACATAGAAAACACCGCTTCCTCTGTTGTATTTACAGCGCGTTGCATAGAAACGGAAGTAATCCGATTGTTGTCTGCGAATTCGTTGTCGCTTCTTGTTATAGGCTTTACCTAGCAAAGGGCTGTTCACCAAGAATCTCTCTCTGCGGGAACGTGTTTATCGAGCCGTTGCCTAGCAGTGGATACGTCACAATATGAATATTCGCCGCAGTGAGAACATCGGCATTGTCCGTTCTACATCCTTGTCGGGACCTGCATTCTTCAGAAACTGAGATGTACGTGAGATATCCGAGTCATCCTCCACCCGACAACATTAACGGACACAAAAAAACATCACACAGAGACATGAACATAAACTTGGCTCTTAAGACTGAAAATGTGAAGAACCATGACAAATAAATCTGGAACAAGACAAGCGTTTAAATGCACCACTTACTTGTAATTGTCATCAGCACGTAACACGAATATTCCCTCAAATGCAGCGAGTGACAAGGGCGTCTATACGTCGTTTACAGTTAACGGCTACAAACATTTTAAATCAGCAAGAGATATGCCGGTATCTCATAAGCGGTGTTTTCCCTTGGAAATGGCCATAATATCGCAGAGGGTCTCATGTTAATGCTTCACAAATGGGCCATTATTTATGATGGTGACTCACATATATGTTAACAGTCTTCCCACCGTTTGCATCTATTTTAGCTCGTAAGAAAACCACGGGAAGAGCTCGTCCATGGATTTTCTGCTGTAACCAAAACAACAGAAAAGAAAAAAAAAATATTAACTTCTCCTCCCTAAGCCTTTATGCATCTCCTACGGCAGGAAATGCGGTTAGACTCTTAAAGGTAGAGTAGTTACTCGTATTATTTTCGGTTACACGAGGATACACAGACATTAAAACTTGAGATAATTTGAACAGTTTTATGTTCTGGGATACAACGCTGTGTGCTCCGCTGAAAGTCAACCGATGTTTCAGAGGAATATGTCGCCGTCATCTTCAGGATCGAAGAATACGCCAAACAAGAAAACAGAGCTCTGATTGTCACCTGCTTCCAGGTTGGTTTCTTGCCTTACTTTTCGACCCTGATGACGAAGGCGACATGTTCCTCCGAAACTTCGGTCGACTTTGAACCAACTACAAGGCGTTGTATCTCAGGAGGTAAGAGCTCTTCATAACCAGCGGTCTGAGAACCTCAAATCCTGCAGTGAGATAATTTGTTTAAACAGTATACTTCACAAAAAAAGTAGTATTGTGTACGTGGTATATATGTACATGTATATGTATATACTGACCAACTGACCGAATCTCAACTTTTCCAGAATAGTACTGCTCTGTGGAATTGCCCTCTCTGTGTGTTATTCTGTATGACGCTATCAGCAGCTGGATTAAGTAGCGTTGAGCAGGGCGGATTGGAAAGGATTGGGAAGGAAGCGGTCGTGGCCTAATCCAGGTATTTATTTACTGCCACTATAGCCTTGTGTGGGCCTTGGCGTCCTCCACTGTTTCATAACAGTATTTTTTCGGGCGTGTGGTCGTTAGCCCAACGCTCAACCCCAAACAAGAGGACCAGAGACTACACTTTGCCTGGCCCCTACCCTTTGACATGTCTCGCATGGGGTGCTCTACCAGGAGATTGGCTACCGCCAGCATAATTCTCAGGGCAATTGGGTCGTGTATAGCTACTCTTCACGATAAAACAGTCGTCTTCAAGGAATCTAATCGAAGTACTATCCCAGAATTTACTTGCAGGGACTGAGAAAACAATGAAAAGCTTCGGCCAGAATAACCTATTATCATCGGATAATGACGTAGATGGTTAAGTCATTATCGAAGATTTTTTTTATTTCTAGTGGGGTGGGACTAAGTTCCTTGCACTGCGGCCACTTCTGGCCTATTGTACCAGCCTCAGATGATACGTGAGGGTGATTGTGGAGAAATTGGTGGAATAAAGATTGCAGAGGTAACCGAACTACTCGGAGAATCCTGCCCCAGCGTCACTTTGTCCACCACAAATCTCACTTACCAGACCCAGGATCGAACCCTGGCCGCCGCGGTGGGAAGCCAGCGACTAACCGCTTGAGCTATGGCGCTGCTATCGAAGAATTACTAGATTCTATTCTCAACAAGGCATGGGGGCCAAAATCGTCAAACCGGAGATCTCACTGAACACACAGGGACTTTGGATCCATAACGTTTACTCAAGGTATGATGTGCCCTCAAAGAAGTTTTAAACAAAGTCTGCCTTTGGAGGCTAGCTGCAACTCAGTGATCGTTAAAATATTTCAACATAATTCCTAAAGTAAACAACGATTAACGACTAACTACAAAACTTGCTGAAAGTAAGTTGTAATGTTCCAGTCTTATCGAATGTATCCCTTCATACAACACGACCATTCAATAACTGGTATGAAACTTAACACTGGAAAGCAATAGGCGGTTTGGCTGCTCTTTTACGTCTCTTCAGAGCATGCGGCCATGGGAGTTCGTGCGTATGTCCGTGAGAGCGCTGTTATTTGGAAATAAAACTTGGAAGCTTATAGCACAATATAATCCGGACAAAAACACGATTCTTGTCACGTACTAACTATTTCCATGTTGACCTAACCTAACAGACGTAACGCTGCGTTCCACTGCGTCTAGAACACATTATGGGCTGGCCCCTTTAGACACTGCTACAGTGGCGGCTCGTAAGAAGCAACGTGCGGTACAAGAATTTCATTCTAATGCCAGTAGGAACGGTGCGTTTAGATTTTAAACGTAAAGGTAAAGTTGTCCCTGTGCTTAACTAATTAAGTACTATGCCATGAAGACGTATAGGGGAGTGGATGTACAGATCCACTTTTCTTGACCTCGGCCCTAGTTGGAGGTGAGTGGTCAGCTTCAAGACCCGGCCGCTTTAACCCCGTACCAATTGTATAGGAGGCTGGGTGGGTCCCAGAGTCAGTTTGGATGACGTGGAGAAGAGAAAATTCTTCAGCTTACCGGGACTCGATGTCCGGCCCCTCGGTCGTCTAGCCCGAATCCAATCACTATACCAACTGCGCTACTTAGATAAATCCAATAGATTTGAGGTTTTCACGGAGGTTAATATGAGGAATACGAACTTCTGGGCGGTAATGCCGTGTAGTTCGGAGACAGCCAGACCTTTCGGAGGAACATATCGCTCCCATCTTCAGGGTCAAAGAGAAAGATAAATAAGAAACCAGCAGAAGCAGGCGACAAGCTTGCTGCCAGTGTCTGTTGGTTTCTTCTGTGGTTTACTCTTCGGTTTTGAAGATGGAAGCGATATGTTCTTCCGAAATTCCGGTGTCCCTCAGATCTAAGCGGTGTTACAGAAGCCCGTACTCTTTTTAATTCTCTTTAATTTCCGATCAATTAGAATTTGTATTACAGACTACCAATGGACGTTTGTAGACTGCAGGTCTTACAAGAATCTGCGTTCTGATGTGGAAAATAGTTTCGGTTGGAAAACCTCTTGGTAGACCGTGGAAAAGTCATAAACATAAAATTAAGATGACACTGAAGTAGATGGGGTTTACGGGGTAAGAAATATATGAAACTAGCTTAAGATTATAACAAAATATCTGGTTTTCTCTTAATTTATGTTTATTTGCTGCATGGTTTGTTTAACGACGCCACAACAGCACACCACACAGACTTACAGCAGGACTGCTTAAAGTAAGAACTGTTGATCCAGAGAAACAGCCGTCGCTAGCGAATGGCTCTGACACAGCATTCGTTTCTAGGCAACGGCGATGAAACAAACAACGGAACGCCTGTTGCTAGGCCGCAGAATCATAATAAGCAAGACAAGACAGCCGCTGCTAAGGAACGGCTCAGTAAAAATTTTCCCGTGGAAACGGATATGCATGGAACAGAGAAACGATGTTTTCTACGTGGTTCGTACCCAAATGTTATAAGCAAGGGACAAGGTTAGAGTACTTGAGCACGAAAGCAGTGGAATATCTATTGTTAGAATCAGTTACCGGCTATAATTAAGTGTAATTATGAGTTGTGTCTTAAAGGGTCAATAAATCCAACATCCAACTCAAAACCCCCGTCGAGAACCACTCATACGTGTGACAGTATGATTAGTGAATAATGAACTGAAAACTGTGCGCAAGACATTGACCGTGGCCTCGTTTGAGATAATATTCCGGCATTTGTCTGAAGGGCTGGTGGGAATCACTAAAAGCCTCAGTCAAAATAATACATGTGCCAGCTGAGATTCGAACCATGAGATCCCCAAATATAAATCAGAATTATTACATCCTCAGCCACCTCCTTCGGCTCTGGAGTCCGCTGTCACAGAACCCCGTGTTAAAGATAATAGTTCCACCGGAGGGAGTGGTAACATTTCCTACTAAAAGATCTTTTCGCGCCACTCCAGATTTCAAACAAAGGATTTCTGCCTCAGTTAAATTAAACGGCAGGGTTGAGGGAGCCTATGCCTCTGATATGATGCGGAACGGAAGTTTTCTGCTGGTGGGAGTGCCCATTTACATATCGACGAACCGGTGTTCGACATCTTACATTGCTCATGTTTTGATGTTACGAGCGCAAAAGCGATTCAGAGCTTCGGACAGTATCACACGCCAACTTCAAGAAGACAACACTTTCTACTCGCCAGTTTATTCACAGAGAACTGTCTAATACACAACATAGTTGGTTCCTATGAACACGGTAATGAACCTTCCAAGTTCTGCAATATCTGAGGAATTTCTTGACTTGCTCAGTGCCTGTCAGGTTATCAAGAAGAGTTCTTCTCTCTGGAGATCGAAATTTATTTTTAAATATATACGCATTCATGGGGAAGGCGGTGGTGGCAAGCTCAGCATATGTCCTCCCCCACCCTGGATTTTTGGAAAATTCGAAACTGAAAAGGAAATATACTAAATTTTACTACCTAAAATTAAAAATATTTAAAAATACATTCCATCCTGAATGCCCTAAGAAGCTCAGCAAAATAATCTTAAACGGCTTATCATCATGACGATAGTGTTATAGTTATTTCTAGTTACGATCTGTTCACCAATCTAAACCCCGTCTACAGTCACCCTAACATGTGACAATATCTTTAACCCCATCTGCGGTTCAGATTCACCCCTCTCATTAAATTTAAAACAGATATGGGCATAAAAGGGTCACTATATTCTACATAAAACTTCTGAAACAGGTTCTTCATCTGGATGAGCTACATGTAAATATGTAACCCACGGGGACCGCCACTGCTCTGCGGTCAGAACATACCTCTTCAGGTCACGTTTTGCTAAGAGGAAGCTTTTCATTTCCCACTGAATCAAGGAGTGCCTGAAAGCTAACAAGACATACTAAATGAAACGTTAAATAGTTTCCACACAGGTTTAGCTACCCATCTGACGAGACATACAAATGCCACACTATCTGTCTGACGCAGCAAACTGATTTTGTTTAATTTACTTGAATTATTTATAAGTGTCAATAAGTAAACACCTGGGTGACGAGTTCAGCGTCAATATAGAGAGTGAGCTGTACCAGGATCTAAACACCACGCCATAAATACTCATAAAGAAAGAAAGGTAAAGCTCCACGCTTTCCTAATCTTGGCATTGGATGAAGGTCAGCTGTCGACTTCAAGCCCTTTTAACTCCGTGCAAAGAATGCTGCTACCAACTGGACGAGAGACTGAATAGGCCCCAGAGTTAATTTGGACACAGTGATGAAGAGAAAACTTCCTACCATACATCCCATTAACCATTCAAATAATTTTGTTGAAATTTTGTAGGCAGAACATAGTGACATGTTGAGCTATGGATGACGCCCCTCCCCCCCGCCAGCCGTGATGCAGCGAGCGAAGCCGAAGTGAGCCGATGTTAGCCGAGTCCTAGCATCCTGGTCGCTATGCAACGCGAGTCAACAGCGATGACGTCACCAAGGGTACCGCGGGTTGTTAGGCAGCGCGGGTATACAGGATTGCGAGAGACGACGGTAGTAACAGCGGTTACTACCGCTAGCGTTGCTAGCAACACAGCGCCAGGCAACAAGGGTGCTTATTACGTGGCCGTTTTCTGTATTGTCCGATCGAGGCTACATGAGGAGCAGCGAAGGCTATTCACAGTTAGTCCTGGAGCTACCTACGAGTCAGTCCTCGAGCTACCTCCGAGTTAGTTCCGAGTTAGCCAGCAACCAGTCAGTTGTATTCTGGCATTTGGAGTGTAGTATTTGTGATACTACAGATAGCAGTAATTGTGAATCTGTAACTTGGGTGATTGTAAGAGCGAATGTGAAATAAAATTCGCTATATCAAATACGGCGTGAAGTTATTTGTCGCGTTATACGCCCAACACGTGACAATATTCAGTAATTGACAAGTAAATCAAGTAAGAACTTCTGGTACTTAAGTATGAATAGGTGACCCAAATAATATTAAAAGTTGTCCGCCATGTTAGCACTGCCAACCATTAATTAGTTTACTTGTAAAAACAAATGCAAATCCTAACTTCGTTGACACGTTGTTTGAGGCGAAATTTAAGGTTAGGCATTGGGTCTTATCTGTGTAAATAAACTTCTACGTTTAGCAGAACTAACATGGGGGGGGGGAAACAATTGTTCAGCTGAAACCTTAACGTGTCGAAACTTAACATTATACCTACAGCACTACTTTCAACCTATAAATGACTGCTAGAGCCACCCATGCCAGACAGGTCAGAGAGTAGGGGCCAGACGAAGTGTAGTAGTGATCCTCCAAGTTCGGTGTTGAGCGCGGGGCTACGGACTCCAGTCCGGAAAAAATTATTGTTATGAATCCACTAGGGTTACCACGGAGGAGGCTAAGACCCAAAAAAGTTGCAGGGCCAGTGAAAAATACGAAGAAGAGATACAACTACAAGTGAATCACATAATCATATTCTGATTTCCTGCTTCACAGTCTAACATTAGCCAGTGTAAAAACTGAAATGTTGGAAATTAGAGCGATTTGAATGAAAATTGTATTATTTTCCATAAAACAAGGAAATTTAAACATGCAGGATCATGCACATCTTTAAGATAATAAGCAGAACAGGATATGATTATATCCACAGATGTCTGTGATGAAACATGATTATTATTTCTCTCACCCAGTTCGCGCTACATACGGCCATTTTGTATCTCCGCCTCTCATTGCGGCAGCGAGACGGGTCTCTGACGATCTGAAATACCACAAAACTTTCGTTTAGTAACAATATACAAGCTATTCACTGAAAGATTTACAGTCTAGTGCGTTCAGCTAAGATGAAAAATGGCGCCTGTAAAACCTGCGTTTAGACTGACCAAAAAAGAAAAAAAAAATAGTTTTTAAACCGGAACAGATAAATTGTGATCAGCCACACACCAACATGCAACAAAGACAATACAATCTATATTTTACGAGCTCCAAACTTATACAAATTCACAGAGAAGTAAACAGAATCGCAACATATATATCCGTTATGCAACTGAAACAGTAAAGAAGTTATCTATAGAAATGCTGTTACAGTCAAGTTTAGGACGGCGTGTGTTTGTATAGTGTCGAGTTTTACTACTGTCCTCTGAAACGCGTGAGCCAAGCTGACATTATCTTTGAAAATTTAAGTTCATATAAACAAAAAATCAGTTTCTACTTAACAGAAAACATACGAACCTATGTAAGATTTGAGGCTTTCACGGCGGTGACTATGAAGAAAGCAGTCTTCTGGGCTTTGGCGCCGTGTATATGTGGTGTTAACCGACGTTTCGGAGGAACGTATCGCCCCCATCTTCAGGGTTGAAGAAAAAGTATAGGTAAATCTGCAAGCGACAACACCGTGAGACACGGTAACGCAGACCGCGGGAAATAGTCACCGTTTATCGTTAAGAATTACATGAAACACATAAACGCACTCTGTTGTCAAATTCAGAGTTCTCTTCCGTTTTAAAGCAGGAGGTAAAAGTGCAGTTGTCCTTGTGCTTAACTAATGAAACACTCTGGCATGAAGGCGTATGGGGGAGTGGATGTATAGGTCCACATTTTCTTTACCTCGGTACTAATTGGAAGTGAATGGTCAGTTTCACGCCTCGGCCGCGTTACCCCCGATACCAATTGTATAGGAAGTTGGGTGGACCCCAGAGCCGGTCTGGACGACTTGGAGAAAAGACAATTCTTGACCCTACAGGGACTTGGTCATCCAGTCCATAGCCAGTTGCTATACCGATTACGCTATCCCGGCTTATAAATGCAGGTGGTACACTGTAATTTAAGGGTTAAAAATGGATATGCTGCCATCTTGCAGGACTATTGGACTGCAAAGAAAGCACAGCTGGTTTAATTTTCAAGAGGTGAATAGGATAAACTAAGAATAGTGATCGCTCGCTCCACTAATGTACGCATGCGCGCAAATGAACTTCACCTTGTTGGATTTTGGGTGTTCGCAGGAGTGACCACAGGCAGTGACTACGCGGAGTACTTGATTCGAGGATGTGACGTCACTGTCTTCTGAGATGTGACGTCACGTTGCCTGGAGAAACGTATTGGCTCGTTGAATCTTGCTGTTTGCTTGGCTCAGTCTTCGACATTATATGTTAAGGTAACAAATTCCTCCGAAACGTCGGGAAATTTCTACCGGAATACTCGGGGTCACATCAGAAAATACATTCTTAGAACTTGTCGAATTCCTTAAGAAAACTTATGTAATATAAAAATTAGCGTTCAACGTGTATAGTTTTACTGAGATAAAAGTTATCCCTGTGCTTAACTAATTTAGCACTACGCCATGAAGGCGTATGGGGGAGTGGATGAATTGATCCACATTTTCTTGATCTCGGCACTAGTTGGAGATGAGTGGTCAGCTTCATGTCCCTGCTGCTTTACCCACCAGGAAAGAGCTCCTGGTACCCATTGGATAGAAGACTGGATGGGCCTCAGAGCCGATCTGGACGACGTGGAGAAGAGAAAATTCTTGACCCCACCGGGAATCGAACCCCGACCCCTCAGTCTTCCAGCCCGTAGCCAGTCACAATACCGACTATGCTATCAGATATGTGCATTTAATTTGAAACATTTTTTTTAATTAATATTACCTTTCTGGTGTTAGACCGCGTAGACTGGTACCATCCCAGGAGATAAGACTCTTCCTAGTCAACGTGTGGGACCAGAAATTTCGCATTTTTCGAAATGCTTCGAAATACGTGTAATAGCGGCCTAGATTGAGGTACCATCCCGACACTTGTAGGTACTGAGAAAATCCATGAAAACCTGTCATGATAGTCGGTCTCCGGGTTGTAATTTGAACTCCGAACCTCCTGATTAAGAATCACCATTACCAACCACTTCACTGGCTTTACATATATCATTTTGTTTACTAATTAATGATCAAAATTAACTTATAGCATATTAGTGGAGATCTTCACCGAACGGTATAGCGACGGGCTACGGGATGGACTGATGGAGTTGGACTCTCAGCAGGGACAAAAGATTTTTCTGTATTCCACAGCGTCCAGACCGTCTCTGAGGCCTACCCAGCCACTTATTTAATGGGCACAGAGGGGGGCGATTTCTTCGGGGTTAAAGCGGCCAAGGCGTGAACCGAGGTCAAGAATGGTGGAGCTATACATTCACTCCCCCATACGTCTTCATAGCGTGCTGCTCAATTAAGTGCAGGGAAAATTTTACCTTTTTACCTTTTTCACAAACTTGTTGTAAGTTTATATAAACACCATACATAATCTGAATCTTTGACGGTGATCATGCGCAATGAAGTCTATCGTTACGATCTGTCTTTGAATACTGTCACGTGACAGGATGTGATTCTAGGCGAGTTTTGGATTGCTAATTAGATTTATTACACACTTATACAACTAGTTACTACTCTTCAAAAATCATCATAGGACACACAATGTCTTATGAGTTTTCTGTGTCTTCATCAGCCGTTGCCTGGTGATGGATCCCAACAATGTCCTCCGCTTCCATCCTCAAGCTCTCACTGGCTGGTGACTGCTTCACAACTAACTCATTGCTCCAACTATCGACTCTCAATTGACTCTCATTAACTGTCCTGTCTCGGCAAGGACCGCGCAGAAAACACCGTCTCTATGTTGTTTCCAGTTGTTGCGGTGCAAGCATGCTTGTTTGCGAAGCCGTTAATCAGTAACGGTTTTTGTATAGCTGCTTCTTTCACGGTCGTTGCCTAGCAACGCGTCCAAATACCATAATACGAAGAGTATCCATCATTTCGGAGGTAGTCTCCGAAACTAATTTCATATTGACACACGTGATCGTCCGAGAAGACTTCATTGAATACATAAGTATTGATTTCTTCACATAGCCCCTTCTTCCCCCAAATGTCTATAGGCCTATTCCACTGTCCTTTTTGTTTCTGTTCTTTCCCTCATAATCTGAATTCAGTTCGCTCAGAATATGCAGTCGGCGGTAGCCCCTAGTTTCCATCATTCTAAAATCCATCATGGTCTTCATAACTCTGCAGTAAAAATATGCAATTTAAACACACAGAATAAACCACTGTCGGTGGCAGATATATCCCAGATACAAGCAGGCCATGCTGCTTACATTAATCATATTATTTCCCCTACTTTCCAGGAACCAACACCACAGCTACGTCTATGTTACATAAACAATGGATACCACATGGAGTCCAGGAGCTCTCGGCAGTACATCCCGTTCAGTGCACAGAATTTCGAATATTTTACGGCACATTACCCATTTTTCCATACATGCCGCGTGAAATTATGTTAACACAGTATGCCGAAAGAGCACTGTACATGAAAATAATAACGATAACACAAAAAAATGAGGACGTCGCAAGGAGGTAACGGAAGTAAAGATAAAGAGCGATGCTCTCAAGCAAATGTATTTTAATATGAACGACGAGAATGCAATAACATTAGAATAAAGAAAAATATAAATGGAACAGTCAGCACAACAAAGTATTGAAACCGAGAAGAATTAGACACTACAGCATCAACATTGGTTTATTGGTGCAGATGTTAGTGCTACATATTTCGACATTCCTTTATGTCATCTTCAGGTATACATGAAAAAAATAGTGATAAGTTTTTGAATATGTTAACGCATTAATATGGATAAATATTTTACATTAATATGTTTTATAATATCACAATCCTTAATTCAAATTATGATCAAAAAAATATACACCTATATTGTTTTTATTTATGTTATTATCTATGTTAAATCGAATAATTAAAAATAAATACTATGTATGTGTTGCTATGGCCTGTCACTAGCGTATAGATTTGGGAGTCGAATTATACACTTATTATTATTATTATTATTATTATTATTATTATTATTAAAAATTGAATGACACACAACAGGATACATATTATGAAATCAACACTGGAATATTTTAGCTTATGAACTAATGCAGTGTAGCTGTTTCAAAAAATGAACAGTTTCCTGAGGATGGCCAAATAAGGCCGAATTAATTGTAATTTTAATATCCTTTTTAAATTAAGGATAAACTGTAAATGAAGTTGCATTACAGACGGAAGTAAGCGTGTCAAGTGACAAAACAGTTGAAATGTATCACATTTCCGAAGGGTGTATTATCCAAAATCATCCTGTGGTGCATGTAACTTGGACATACATAGTACTTAATCTCCATTTTGATCAGCCTTAGACCAACCTCATTACTAACGTCTAAAAGAGTTTCAGTGATTCCCCTTTATTACCGTAGCTTGCATAATAATCCACAAATAACTAGTAGTAGGAAGTGTCGTAAAAATATATAAATACGATATAATAAAATATATTGTCATTGTTGTCAGCAAGTAAAATAACTTGGTGGCATATACACGTACACAAGAGTTCATAGTCAGCAATTGATAAACATTCTATACATCTGGAGTCGATATTTCATTTCGAGCTATTCTGAGCACATACGTAAACCACTGTAATTCACTTCCGTCCCAATCTTGGGCGACAAAAGGGAGGGTACAAGTCAGTCACATCCCTCCACCCAGGATTTCTTTGTGGGGGGGATTAGAAAATAAATACGCAAAATTTTAATAACAAACATTACATTGACGTTTAAATGTTATGTTATGTTTCAATACAGAATCCCACAATTTTGAGGTGATCCGTAAAAATATTCTTAAACATCAAAACCTAAGCCTGCAAGCAAATGCTCTATCCCCCCGCCCCAAGAAACAAATTGCGCCTGCGCACATGGTACCAACAGATAAAACAGAAGACTGTGCCATAAAGACATTGTTGTCTATTTTTCCTTTCCTTCCATTCACAAATCACATTCATTCATTCATCATCAGTAATCTGTCAGACGACAGGTCCACAGTCTCTTCCAAAACAGTTCCTCCACTTAATGTGATCTCAAGCGTTCTCCTTCAATTAAAATATCCTCTTCTGTCCCCAAGGTCATCCAGCATCTTCTTACTTCTTCCTCGTCTTCTGGGCACTTCTATCCGCCCCTCCGGATTGTTTTGTCTCCAGAGGAAACATCTCGCATATATGGTATCTCTGTTTTTGGAAAGAGACTATCCAGGAAAAGTGATGATGTGGTAGTTTTTCCATTTGCTTTCCACATCGCAGTACAACAGCCGTTCAAACCACTCTGGTCACGCCTGTTGCTATACGAACTTGAAACATCTCGAGCATCATTCGCTCTGTGCTTCAAGTCGCTACTGATGACGCTGCTTCCGGCATCACCCGTAACTAATTAACTAGCTCCATGCAGCTGAGTCCTTCTTGAATATCTGCCAGTCGTTCAGTTACTCAAGCGTTTCACAATATTTTAAGAAATACGAAGGTTCATTACTAGGTTCACAAAAGCCCTCCACTGGTCCATATCCTGAGACAGATTAGTCTATTTCATGCTATCCCATCCTATTTCTCAAGATTAATCTTAATATTATCCTCCCATCTACGCCCAGGTCTTCCCATTGGTCTCTTTCCTTCTTGCTTTCCCACCAAAACCCTATATGTCCAAGTCACATTGCGACTGACGGTCAGTCAGTCAGTAAGTCTTGGTGTCGAGCCCCAGACTGAATGTTACGGTTTTGTTTTTGTGGGGCGTATTCTATATATAGTACTACAAACCCTGCCCATCTCATCCTCCTTGACTTGACTTCTAATTAAATCATAACTCTGTAAGTATCATAACCTTACCCAGAGAAACCTTACAGAAGGAACGCAAGAAATACGGTGTCGGAAGCCCTGACCATTTTCAATGGCTTCGATCCAAGCATTAGTACTCCCTAATATTAGGTTAGCAAGTCTAGGAGCGATGCCAGTTTCTTTAAGTAACACTTTGCCAGCAGTTTATATACACTGGGGACCTAGAAAGTGGGAGGCCATGACGCTGGGGGCTAAGCGCCCGGGTAAAGAGCTCAAACGGGAATCGATTGAGTGACGTCAGGCAACGCTCAAGTGCCAACGAGTTCACTCTGCATGGGGCAAGCAACCAACTCACTGTCTCTTTCTACAGGCATACATTAGTCAGAAACTAACATGCACACACGCAAGAGCCCATAAAGATGAAACCGCAGACCGACCCAAACGAGTTTTGTTGCGGTGTACACATAAGTTGAAAACTAAAAAAATGTATCGCGTAACTGAAAATCGATATATCGAATGTCAAGGCAGCAGTGACTTTCCCACCAAAGTTCAAGGACCGGATACAAAGCGGTCTAATTTAGGGGATTGCACACAGTTCTGTTTCTGCTTCAGGAGATCATAAATGCATAGGAATTTCGGTCGGGAAACCTGATGAGTTAAAACCACTCAAAAGACCTAAGTGTGGATGGGAGATTAGTACTAAAGTAGCCCTTAAAAGTTATCAAGCAAATCTTTCAACTGAATCCAACAGGCTAAAAATAGAGTCAAACGGTGGGCTCTTGTGAATATGGTCATGAATCACAATTCCGGTGTTCTTGGGTGTGACACCGTGCATTCCGTCGGTCGGTCAGTTAAACTGCTGCAGACCCTCGTTAGCACAGATATTCTTGGTTTCGACTTTTGTCAAGATTCATGAGCAAGATCTGTTATCTCTCCTAGACAAGCACGTGTTTTAGAAGTGGGGTTCCTCTTCGACGAGGTGAGGGGTCAGTCTTTCTGTGTAGGCGCCACGTTTGTTGTGCTGGAGGTAACTCGGTCCCTAACTGAGTGACAGATTATTGCTGGCCCTCGTCAGCACACTGATTCTTTGGTTCCAAGTCCCATAGGACTCATGACCATATTTCACTGTCTATGGTTCCGGGAGCCTTCAGACTCTCCCCCCAACCTGGAGGACGAAGTCTCTGTATTTATGTCCCCTCGTGACAGAGTGCCCCAGTTATACCCCCAGGCACCGGGCTCCTTTTCGTCGCCTTTTACGACCCGCAGGGTTACGGTGGAGGTACTCCACACGGGGTCGTGCAGTGTACTCGATATTGCAAGGGGCATTCCCGCTTAATGCAGCCATTTTCTGGTCCTGTTCTGAAAAAAAGTTGTGAATTTTGTTTCCAAGAAAACAATATAACGACACACGGACAGACATTGGCCTGCTTACATTAATTACGCAGAGGTTTCCGGGAAATGTTTTATACTTCCTAGACGGTTAAGTAAAGGTAAAGTTGTACCATGAAGACATATAGGGGAGTGGAGGTATAGCCCCACCTTTCTTGACCTCGGCACTAGATGGAGGTAACCAGTCAGCTTTACGCCCTTGCCGCTTTATCCCCAGGGAAAGTAACTGCGGTACCCATGGGATAGGAGGCTGGATGGTCCCCAGAATCGGTCTAGACCCTGTGAAGAAAAAATCTTGCGCTGTCGGGAATCGAACCCAGGCCATCCAGCCCGTCGCTATGTCGATTGATCAATCCCGATTCCATACTTCCTAGATAAATAAGAAAAATAAGTGGTACCAAAGTTTTGGATACACGAACAGGAGAAACTGCAAGCAGGGAACATCTGCGGGGTCCGAACAGTGTAGCAACGTTATGAGCTATTACGCAGCCAGAAGGACGCCAGAAGAGCAACTAGCCGCAGTGTCCACAACCATTCATCATAGCATCTGGACCATAATGCACTGCGGGCATCTATATTCTTCGAGGTTACTTTCCAGGAATTGGGTGTGACCTGGCACAAGCGGCTTCCTAATACCGCAACAATATCCAGCTAATTTCTACGAACTTCATCTGAACAGAAACGCTCATGTGTCGCATATACAGTTTCCAGAAACGAAGAATCAAAATTTAGAATTCGATAATATTTCTGAAAAAGTATCAGGAACAAAATAAGATATACATATTGGAACAAGAGTTTTTTATATACTGACCCTTAAATTACAAACAGCTCCCTGATTGATTCTTTGGAGTATTTTCGTCCCTGAAGATTGAGACTGAACGTTACTCCGAAACGTCGGCGAACTTTCACCAGACTACACGGTGCTGCATGCCAGGAAAAGCTATTTGATACATATCAGTATCAGAAAATTCTCATTGATATGAGTGTATTCATTTTTAGCCTACTTCCCTTATTTAAAAAAAACAAGGGTTATGGGATCACCATGCTGTGTGTCTATGTATTCCCTCCTGTTCACTTTTTACTTCCTCTATCAATCTTTATGAAACTTGATATGTATATAACGACACCTGAGCTCATCTCAACGGCGTATTTCATAAATCCCTCTCATCAGTCTGTGCTAAGCAACACCTGGGTAAACTGTTACCGGGGCAACGAATGCACACACAATAGAACTCTTCGATGCGTCGAAGTGTCGTATCAAAGGAAAGTGGGCGAACAGTTGTTCCTAGAACTTTTTGTCCCAATTTGAAGTAAACCTTGTTTACAAAGCTGAATACTTTATAAAAAGACAAAGCCATAACTCTGTCATATTACCTCTGCTAAGCACAGTGCCCGTTTTAGGAGCAAGCATTACTTTCAAATTTTGTCTAGCCTGACTCATTCTAATGGTTTTCTTCAGTTCCTATAGGCAAAGGCCGGGACAGAATCTTAAAAACTAAAGTGATCACGGCTCACTTTCTCCAATTCTTTTCGTCCTATCACCACTTAACTGCGATAAAGCCGATCACTCGACCAAGGAATACATAAACCGTTCGATGTGGAGTTCCCACAGCGGTGATTATGGACAGTGCGGCCTTCTGGGTTATAACGCCATATATCTAGGAGTAATCTGACATTTCGGAGAAACATATCATCTCCATCTTCAGGGCCGAAGAGTAAGACAATAAAGAAATCAGCAACAAGTACACGGTAGACTCTGAGAATGGAGGCGATATGTTCGTCCGAAACGTTAAAATCTCTCTAAACTATATAGCGTTACAACTCAGAATACCGTAATTTTTTTCAGCCTATAAACCGTTTATCTGCCATAATCGCCGCTGTTTACCACTCTTGGCCCAACGTGGCTGGTCACCAGCTCTCTCTAACCGCTCTTCGCTTCCAACCTCTGGGAGCTACTTCCTTCTAACCGTTCCCTTTCACATGTTGTTATGTCGAGTTTGCAGGTTGCTGCTGCGTCCTTCTTATCCGCATCTTCTTCCCCTCGATGTTGTTGTGAATGTTGGTAGTTTACGGGGTATGGGTTACAGTGAGGGATGGGCGCCAGTAAGCTTATTATAAAGGCTCACTATTCGGGAAGAAAGGGGGGATGAGCCGGAAGCTACAGGTGATAGGTACTGGTTTAGCACTAGGACAATGTGATTCAGTCTCAGGTGCATCCAGGCCTCGCGTTAGCGGGCAGACAAGAGTGACTAATGCTATGCACTACACAACACTGGTTAATGAGCAGTTTCAGTATTTCAGGCAGTGACATTGGTTCTTATGCCAGTTAGACTCTGACTTGAGAACTCTACTTAATGTGATTGTCACTGTTCTAGTAACAGGCTTCAAAATAATTTTACTTTCAACTTAAACACTTAAACCAAACTTGGAATCACACTAATTTTTGCGGCCGGACCCTTTGCGAGTTACTAAGCGACTGCTCCAGTACCACACTTCGAAATGATTTTACTTCCAACTTAAACTTTTGAACCAGGCTTGAAGTGACACTAATTTTACGGCTGTATCCTCGGAGAGTTATTAAGCGACTACTTTTTCAGACTGACTCTGCTTTGNATCCCGCCGGTCAACTTTCGAACTGAATTTCCTGGAAAACTCTGCGGGGTGCTTCCTGCCTTGTTCTTGTAGAAGTGAAGCAGGACATATTCATGAAACAAAGAATCGGGCTAGTTAGTTAGTTAGTTAGTTATTGGAGAGGGTGGGTTTCCCCATGCACTTAGACCTGTATTGGTCCATTGTGCTTCCCTCTATGATTTCTACCAGTCTCTATATCCTACCGGTACTGGTGCTTACCATCAGTCCCGCCCAGCCAGCGAGACCGGCTCTACTAGCTGAGAGGTATCTATAATGCTTCCCCCATCTACCAGAGGTATTAGAGACTGCTGTTGGGCGGGAAACGTCCNTTTGGCTCAGTGACCTCCTTTGGAGGTATGAGGTTCTTTTACGTGCCGTAAAGCTACGACACGGGACCCATGGCTTAAAGTCCCTCCCGGAGGACTTGTTCCCTGAATTTTTCCGCCCTTAAAAATTCGACGACCTCCGCCGGGTATTTGAACCCGCGTACTACGAGTCATGAGGTCACCGTTGAATACTCCTTACTACATCCTAAGCGTAATTACTATAATTAAAAAAACTTAATTACAAATAAAGCTGGTGGTGTCAGTGGTACGGCTACGCTACGTACAAGAAGCAAAATCCTTGTAGAGAAACTGATTACCGTTCATCTACTAAAAAATTCCCGTTCCTCGTGGAATGCGGAGGTTCTTTACAAAGTTCGTCACAAGAACCCGCCACTGGTTCCTATTTTATAGAGAGTCTAGCAACTTCCAAACAATCCGCCTCTGACACAGGCTCGTAAAATCGAAGTAAATGGAAGGTCTGTTAATTTCACGGAGGTAATTTATGAACGGTATGCGGGCTTAGTTTCGGTGAATTGAACATAACAGCAGATTATAAATAGATTTCAAAATGATCTTTTTCGTATATTGCGAAATAATAACTTAACAAGCAAAGCAAAGTTTATGTGGTCTCATTAATATACTTCATTATTAAATAACATTAATTTATGTAAGACATGAGATTAATCACAGCGATACACCACGAACCAGGCAGCAAACAACATTTTTCTTGCTTGTCTTACGCTTAAACCTTAAATATGGAGGCAATATATACCTCCGAAACGTCGGTTACCTTCAACGACTACAGGGTATCCCAGGAGAGAGAACTCTTCGACATTACTTTAGTTCCACATTTAAGTTACTGTGATATTTACTCCCAAAACACTCATTTCTAATAAGTCTTTACATTATTTTAAAACTGCTATGACTCCTTAAAAGTTCCGCAAATGGATCTGTGTTAACATGGCCTTATTTATCCGATTAATGTGTCCATGAAATTCGGCAGACTCCTCCTGGATCACCCTGTATATAATGACTTTTCGAATTGAAGTCACTAACTCTTATATATCATACATTGGATGACGGTATTTTATAAAAAAATACAGTTTTATTGCTGACTCGATTTAGCTCAGTTCCGGAAATAGGCTTATGTGATCTCATTGCGTTTTTGTGCGTGTTTCCCTATGTTGAATCCAGAGGAACAGAAATATAGTTTTACCACGAAGAGGACATCAGCGACTTTCTTCGAACCGGTAGGTCTCAAAACAACGTAACAAAAGAACAATACAAGTCACGTTTCTTTTCAGAACTGTAGGCCCAACAGCGTAGAAAGCTCAAAAAGGTTACGCCTACAAAGCAATGTCTAGATTACACGCAAAGCGCACTTGTCGGAGAAGTTGCCGCAGAATCACGGCGAAATGATTTTCTGTAAAATATTATATTTATGTAAAGTATTATATTTTACAATAAGTTCTCAGATTTCTTTTGATGGAACCACAAAGCGAGGTTGCAAATGGGATGAGGGTAAGGCGAGGTCCCCCTCTCAAACTTTTACCTCGTTTGTGTGAACCAATGTTAAACCATCCGTTTCACCCCCTCACCCCCACCCACCTTCTTCTGTGAGTAATTTAATGACGCTGTCAATCATTAAAATATACAGAATCGATTGGTAGAACGACTGAAGAATTGGAAAGGATCTGGAAGGAAAATCTGTGGCCTATCAGATGGACTGAGGAAAACCATGAATAATCTCGGTTTGGAAACCCAGTGTCCCGGCCGAGATTCGAACCTATCACCTCCGGATATTCAAGTCCAGAGTATGACTTCTACAGCAACACGTTTGGTCGTAATTTTTATAACAACGGCTTACAATTCTGGCTTGAACAAAAGACTGAAAATGGAAAAAAAAAAAAGCTTTCAACAACGTAAGAAGCAAACGTCATTCCTTTAATGCCGTCCTTTTAAAATGTCTGTCATGTATTTCTGCTACTAAATGAGAAGCGGGTAAATTTATCAGCAGTGAATTTACCGTAAACCAATAGAAATACGTTTCGCAGGATAAAAATAGAAATACTGACATTTTAACTAAGAAAACCAGAATTCCTTACGACTGTAGTATTCTTAACTGCATTACAGCAATAAATACGAAATTATTTTTGAGCATGTTTATAAAACCTCTTCCAATATACGCATTAACTTTCAATTATTGATCACCCTATCGACCTTCAGCGTCTCCACTAGAACAACATAAGCCAAGCATCTCGACTATGGAGCTAACACAGTCCTGAACAGACCACTGAGATGGTACATCCTCAGCACCTTGCTTCATGCTGACAGAGCCACAAGTGACTACGAAGAGTAGTGCCTTCTGAGATGCAATGCCGCTTATTTCGGTGGAAGTCCCTGAGTTTCGGGGAGAAACGTACTGCTTTCATCAGTAGAATAAATAAGCTCTTATTGGTTTCTTGCTTTGGCTTACCCTGAAGATGGAGGCAATGTGTTCTCCCAAAACTTCATTAGATTTCTATCAGCCTACACGATGTTGCACACCACAAGACAATTACCCTTCAAACGTACTGTAATAGCTTCGCTTTAAGACTAATCGACCGCCTCTGTGGTCTAGTGGCCAGAGTTCCTGGCTACAGATTCAGAGGTCCGGGTTCGATTCCCGGCGCTACCAGATTTTTCTGAGAAGTAGTGAGTCTGGAACGGGATCCACTCAGCCTCGTGATGATAACTGAGGAGCTATTTCAAGGAAATAGCGGCTCCGGTCTAGAAAATCGAAATTAAAGGCCGTTGGGATTCGTTATGCTGACCACGCGACACCCTCTATCCGCAAATGTTGGCACTAACTTCGCCGACAAGCGGCAGTCGATTGATCTGTACAGTTCGCTTGCGGACTAAAACCACGGAGTTTGTTTTTTTAAGCCGAATCTTCAATGTGTCGTTATTTATACGTTCAGCAACCTGCTATGCAACGAGTGCAAGATAGGCGCATACACCAGGGCCGTTTCTTGGGAACGGCTCTGAAAACATGTTCCCGCGGCACCAAACAGGAACGCTGCAATAGAAGAACTGTGTTTTCAATGTAGTCTGTGCTGAGATATTATAAGTAAGGGATAATTGGGGCAACCAAGTCAGTTCTGTACGGGAGTTTGTGAAGACAGAACTTGATCCCAGAGGCAGAGGAATGGCCATTGTTGGAGCCGTTGTCAGGAAACGTCTAATAACAGACTGAGAACACTAAACTGTGTGGTCTAGTAAACTGTGAAGTGTTGAAATAGCGACAATGTGATAGTTATTTGTAGTTACGACCTGTAAGTGGTCAATAAATCTATTCACCAATCCGAACGCCGTCTATAGCCACACACATAACATGTGACAATATTATCTTCTATATTTCGATACTGTACAGTCTTGTAGACGGTTACCAACCTTTCGGAGGAATATTCTACCTCCTCCTTCGGTGTACAAGTGTATAGGGTGAGGAACCGGTTGGGTAATGTGGACAGGTTAAAAGGAAGGTTACAGAATCACACAAGAGGAAGAGATGATTTGGACCCCCTGGTGTGAGACGACTAGAAATTGGGGGGGGGGCATAGTCTCGAAACTCAAAATTTTGAAACGAGCTACTGTGGCTGTCGTATATACGTGCTAAACCAGATTTACGGTTCTTGCCAGAAGTCTCAGAAAATTTAAAACACTAGCATATACCGGCATGGAGAACACTTTCAGAAATAGGAGCAAAATATGACTTCACTTCTGTGTAGCTGACTGCTATCAGTAATGGGTCATTAATATGTAGCAGCTATTAGTAAAGTGTGCCCAACAGACACTTTTCAATTCTCTGAATTCCGATTACAAAGTTACGAACGTCTACTACATACCCTCTCTTCCCTCATAAAAGTTTTGGTTTGACGCTTCAAGGAATATGTCTATCCGGGTTGTACCCCTCTAGGACCATTACAGTCCCATTAAATCAAAATAAACGTGTACGGACACCCGATAACCGAAGGGAGACATTTTAGTAGAACGACTAAGTATGCAGCATGAGCATTGTATATTAGATATAAAAGTTCCTTATGATGATATACGTATGAATACAGTGATCAACTCTTTCTGTACGTTATCCATCTTTCTAATTTTTATTTGATACGACGTTTCGGATACTTGATTCTGTCTCCGTCCTCAGATACAGAGTTCACTCTGTTGAATCCAATCGACATAGATGGCCCCTAACTCCGGACCCAAAATAGTATGGTCTTTACCTGAGAACGGTAATAGTTCAGTCACCGAAACGTCGTCTAAAGTAAAAATTAGAACGATGGATAATGTCCAAAAAATCGATCACTTTACGCCACAGAATTTTTGCCTACGGAATGCGATAAAGTACAGCTGGATCCAGTTAGCATTCTGTGAAGCCGGCCAACATCCCACGTTTGTCGGCTATCCTAAGTTTTGTTCTATGAACTTCGGGAGGGTTTGAGGTTGCGGCCTGCATTCCTTTCGCTCGGAATAGGGCCCACTGGTGGGATCCTGTGAACAAGGCCAAGAGTTGAGGGTTTCATAAAATGAGAGGAATGTTTTTCACTACTTGAGTGTCTGTTACTTCTCACGAAAGGTTCTGATACATTGTGTTACTTTTTGGCATGTTAGAAAAGAAAAGTTAAAAAAAATGCGTCCATTCGCTTCGCAATATCTGTCTGCAACAATTCGAGACTCGCATAATCGATTTTTAATCAATCTGATACTGAGAAGTGTTACTAAAATTTTTCGACGCATTTATTTAAAAATCGGAAAGCTATTAGGGGACGTTTATGGGCCCAACTCGACCTTCACTTGTTATATATTTATAACTAACTAAACTATCTCCACGGAGCTGAGCCCTTCTTGAGGAGAAGCCAAATCTGCAGCTATTCAAGAACTTCTCATCATTTTATCTCACCCGAAGGTTCATTACCGTGTTCACAAGAACCCTCCAGTGGTTCCTCTCCTGGGCCAGATGAAACCAGTCCACAACATCCTATCTTATATCTCTAAGATCCATTTTAATATTATCCTCCCGCCCTCATCTAGACCTTCATAGTAGTCTCTTTCTGTCTGGCGTATCCACCAAAATCTTACACGCATTCCAATTCTCAGCAAGCGTGCTACATGCCCTGTCCATCTCACCCACTTTGATTCTAATTATATTTTGCGAAGAGTAGAAGTTATGGAGCTCCTCATTCGCTAAATATTGTATTTGCAACAGCCAAAAGTGTTTAGGACAAAAGCTGTAGATCAAAATGACGCACATATTTCATGACCAAAACTTTTTTTTCATAGATCTTACGGTTTCTGAGATATTTTCATTAAAATTCGTGGGGGAGAAAAAGAGCCAAGCGTTGGCCTAAGTTTTCCAAGTTGTTTCAGTCAGTTTCTAAAACTGCGGAAGAACGTGTTTCGGCCGACACAGATCCTACCTTCCATTGCGTCGCATTCACGAGCAAATGCTTGGCAAGGGCAACAGTGTTACCGGTCTACTTGCCATAACAATACTATACAATGTGACGTGGAGCTGGACGGCTTCCCCGTCACAGTTGGGCCAGTGAACTGGCCTGACATTGAGCACAACCGAGTCGAGAACTCTAGGGCCTCCATTCGTTACCGCTCAAGTTTATTTATAAGCTGAACTCACTTTGGATCAACTTCAAGCTTCTGCGGGAAGCATAAACTACACCGTGTCATGCCGAGGGTTGCACCAGAACAAAAATAAGAAAAGGCAATGAATATGAAGGCCGACGTAACTTCACTCTGTCTCTTAAAAAGAACTTGGCTCTGAACACCGGCATAATCTCAGTCTCCTCACTGCCAGCTAAGCGCTGAATTATTCCGAATACAAAGAGGGAATTTGCTGTATTGATATGTAAGCTGGAAAAATGCCAGACATGCTCATTTATAAATCTTTCTTCAGGGCACAAATCTACCATTACCCTGATAATGGAGGCAGTATGCTAGTTCGAAACGTCAGTGTAACCAGTATAATAACTCCTAACCACTAACATAACCTCAAAAGTCGTATAAGTTCAATATACGCTTTGGATTCATCATTTGGTTATGTAACGCTACAGACAGTATCTGATACTGCGTTGTTACACCGTGTAGTTCGGAGGCAGCCCCCCCTTTTTCGGAGGAACATATCGCCTCCATCTTCAGTGTCGAAGAGTACATCAAACCATAAACCAGCCGAAACAGGCGGTAAGATAAACTTTACAACCCAGAACATGGTTAACAGTCGCCATCATGAAGCCCTCAAATCCAACAGAGCATTTCAGAGCATTTTATTTACCTAGGAAACACGACCCGGAATTCAAGTTACAAACATATAACAAAGGAAATGGTATAAATGAAGGAAATTCAGGTACAGAAATATTCTTCTTCTTCTGTTCCTGTTGCTCCCACTTCGAGCATACGGCATCCATGAAACGCTTCGTTAATACAGAAATATTAGTCGATAGAAAATGATGCTTATATAACATCACATCAAGAGAAACGCTTCAATTGTGGTGGTAAAACGTGGAAAGCTGGAAACTGAAGAGAATCCTAAATGTCAGAGGTGGTGTAAATACATTTCTGAGAACACTACCAGACTTCACTTGATAAGAGTATCAAATAAATTCTGGTATCAGAGAAAGACTGAAAGTAAAGGATTTCCGGGAAGAACTAATACCTTACTTTGATACGACAAGGACTGCATAGAAAAAGAAAAAAAAATAGGGGAACGCACACAGACACATGAACAGCATAAGCCCCCTAATAAAAACTAGGGGATACACAGACAGATAGACGGACACAGAAGGATACACAGACAGAGAGCAAGGTGATCTCATAAGTTTCATAACCCTAAAAAATTTGCGGGGAATACACAGATAGATGGACGGACAAAGAAAGATACAGAGAACAGAAAACGACCGTCTTCCACGACTCGCATTGTTACGGATCAACTGGACGACGAAACTGAAGATGAGGAACCAAATTCATCTCGGCACTCATACGAGCGCACTCTGGAATATAACGCAGTGTCGATGTTTCCGACGAACATGTCACCTCCATCTTCAAGGTAGAAAAATAAGTCTAGAAAGAAACGAGCATCCAGCTGTTCTTGCTACCTGCTTCGTGCTGACTTTTTCCTTGTCTTATTCTTCCAACCCTAAAGATGAAGGCGACATGTTCCACCGAAACGTCGGTTGATTTTCAACGGACTACTCGTTGTAAAATCCCAGAAGATACGTATTGCATCGACCGCTGTGTGAACTTCAAATCCTACATGACCCTACAAAGTTCAGGATGTGTGTGTGTGTCTACACATGGAAAAATTACAAAATATTTAATTTAACAATTAATTTGTAGAGCTCGCGCTTACTAGTCTCGTCGGCGGATTGCATGAGCTCAAAGAACACTCTTCTCAGTGACCTAATTACTTCTTAGACTATGGGCTGGACAACTGAGGAATTTGGGTTCGATTCCCGGCAGGTGGAAGATAATTTTCTCCACAACGTCCGAACCAGCTCTGAAGTCCATCCAGCCTCTTACAAAACGTGCAGTGGGGGGGGGGCGCTTCCCGGGATGTAAAGCATCCGGGTCGTGAAGCTGATCACTCACGTCCATCTAGTGTCAAGAATGATGGAGCTATACGTCCATTCCCCCCATACGTGTTCGTGGCGTTGTGCTTAATTAATTAAGGCCAATGAGAACTTTACCTTTTACTAATAATCCTTGCTTTGTCAATGAAGGAAGAGCTGTAATATAAACATAATCACCCGACGTAATGACCACATACGACTCGACTAGTTCAGAAGTTTAAAAAGCTCGTTTTATTTATTTATCTGCAGATCCACAAATAGCAACCTAACGGTCTGACGCAGAATCTGCTGAAATTCCTCAATTCCGTCTGGAAGCCAACGAACGCGCAGACCTTAACACAAGCATATTCTTTACACAACGTTGATTCCTTCTGCGGAGCGGAAGGAACCGAGTTCTTCCGAGTCAAGAGTCACGTTTCGCGACCCCCACATCCGCGAGACAGTAAAATATGGTAATTAGTCCTGTGGGACTCGGAACCAAATAACAACTGTGCTGGCGAGGACTAGACACACAACTGAATAAGGTTAAATGTACTGTCACGTGTATGGGTGAATATAGATGGGGTTTGGACTGGTTACTAGTTGTAACTACAAATAACTACAACACTATCGCTACTTCCACACTTTACAAATCACGCCAAGTCTTCTCTCGCCTGCAGTGTCTTCACTAGAGGTTTCCTGGTAAAGGCTTCTAACAGTGGATATTCCTCTGCTTCCGGGATCAAGTCTTCTCTGAACGGCGATTCCCTTCCAAATGCCTATTCTTGCTTCAGTTTTCAGTTGACCGCTTTATAATCCCGTTGCACGGAAATATGTATAAAACGCCGTTTTCAGCAGTACCTCTAGTATTGCATGTGTATCCGTTTCAGCGGGAAAGTGTTTACTGAGCCGTTGCCCAGTAACGGCTCTGCATGCCACAATATTTCATCATTACATAAAAACGAAACAGACACATTTTATTTCTGATCCAGGTTACAGATATATGAATGCGTTCACCATTAGACATAACAAAGGATAACTACAGCATAATTCTTTGTAATAACATGGCACAATTTGAAGGATATGTACGGTGACACAACAAATGTGAGTTCGATTAATGTATAATAAACGATTAAAACATATGAAATCGTCCGTATATGTTGTTGTATGTCAAACATTATTTAGGTTGTACATATACGAGCCAGCACAGCTCGTCCCTCGTTAGCTTGGCCTAGTCATCGAACCTGAGGATGGAGGCAGTCAATTCCTCCGAAACCCCGATAAGATTATAATAGGCTAAACGGCGTCACATCACAGAATGCCCACATATCTCGCCGTTCCTTCTCTTCTGGGTTCAATGCAGTTCGTAAGCTGAAAATAAATCTTGTACGAGCTCCTTCCTGCTTTCGGTAGGTGCAATCAAAAATTCATCGTGTATCAATTGTAGAATTTCGCCCGTAGTGACGAGAATGACGCAGTAAGCGCTGAAGTGTAGCGATATTTATAGAATCCAAACACAGATCGGCGGGGAACAAACCGAGAAACATTTGGCACTTGGCCCAACACATTCGCCCACACCTTACCTGGGATGACTCCCTTCATAAACAACCAGAGAAACTGGCAGCACGCATCACGCCAAAAATAGAACATACTGAGTTGCATATATATATATATGAATTTCCCTTCAACTTTACAGTAATTCGTATAAAAAAAACTGCCGCAGGTTTTGTGTTGGCTGTTATCCAGCTTCTGACATTACATGTGTACACTCGCTCCTTGCATATTAATCATATCAGGCGATCCAACATTGCGACTAGAGAGAAAACTGGTGACTTCATTCCTTTGAAATTCAGGAGAAAGCTATCATAATAAATTAAATATAATCCAGAGCTATGATTTATGAGGGGGGCACGCGATTGAGGCACTATGCTACAGGCCGGAAGGTCGCGGGTTCAAGTCCCGATGAGGTCATTGGATTTTTTTCAGTTGACCTAATCCTTCCAGCCGTATTATGACCCTGGGGGTCGACTCAGCCTCTAACAGAAATGAGTACCAGGAATATTCTTGGGGGTAAAGGGCGGCAGGCGTGTAGGGCTGACAATCTTCACGCCATCTATGAGCCGATTGTCTAGAAAATGTGGGAACCTCAACATTTCACAACCCTACGGCCCTCCACGGGCTGTTACAGGGATACCTTTACTTTTACTTTTTTATGTGATTTATGAGAACTGTTCACGGAGCATCTACAATGAAGAGTTCCATCTTCTGGGATATGACGCCGTGTATTCCGTACATGGTAAAGGTATCGCTGTCCCTGTACTTAATTAAGCACCACGCTATTAAGACGTATGGAGGAGTGAAGTTATAGCTCCACCATTCTTCTTCTCGGCCCTAGCTGAAGGTAAGTAGTCAGCTTCACGCCCCAGCCGCTTTACCCCCGGGGAAAGAACCCGCGGTACCCATTGGATAGGAGACTGGGTAGGCCCCAGAATCGGCCTGGACGACATGAAGAAAATTCTTGACCCTACCAGGACTCAAACTCCCCCCCCCCCCCGGCCGTCAAGCCAGTAGCCCGTCGCTATACAGACTGAGCTATAATTACAAGTTCTTAAGTAAACGCCAACCTCTCTATTTCTTCACACACACTATAATTTTAATCAATTCTAAATAAAATTTTAAGACAGGCTGTAGATAAACAATAAGTTCTGGGAAGAACTAATCTCCTACTTTCCCTTGATACGACACGGAGCGCAGAGGATATGACGCGTCCAACAATTCCTCTACTGTTGCGTGTGTATTCGTTGCAGGGGTAACGTTTTCACCGAGCCGGTGGCTAAGAACATACATATACAGACACATAGACTGATGGGAGGGATTTATGAAGGACGCCGTTGAGATAAGCTCAGTTACCATGATATTCATACCAAGTTTCATAAAGACTGTTTCAGGCATTCAAAGGTTGATGGAGGATATACAGCCTTGGGCCGCTATCTCAGAAAATTATCTAGGGCAAGAAAAGAAGAACGGGAAGCCGAAGTACGAGAAGAAAGTAAGAACAGAAGCGTGACGCCGTGTAGTCTCGTAGATACGTCCAACGTGCTGCCTCGGCCTTCTTCAACATTAAGACAGAAACAGCAATTTCCTCTTAAATTACACCACAAAAGGAGCCACACCCGAAAGACAATAGTTCACGAACCCTATTTAACTTTCGAAATGTCAGAAAGAGGGGAGCAGTGTTTGTGCAAGTCTTATTGAAAAATGCTCGGTTTCAACTCAGAGAAAAGTTGGGCAAATGAAATTGTTCCACAGCGTTGGCAAATAACCTACAAGCAATCGGCACCTGTTAAAAAGATGTTCCTGAACTGCTGTGTATAGACACATAGGTACTTTTCCATTGCTAGTGGGGTGGGACTGAGTCCCTTGTAGGCCGCGCCATAGCTCAAGCGGTTAGTAGCTGGCTTCCCACAGCGGCGGCCCGGGTTCGACCCCGGGTCTGGTCAAGAGGGATTTGTGGTGGACAAAATGGCGCTGGGGCAGGTTTTCTCCGAGTACTTCGGTATCCCCTGCCAATCTTCATACCACCAATTGCTCCACAATCACCCTCACCTATCATCTGGGGTCAGTACAATAGGCCAGAAGTGGCCGCAGTACAAGGGGCTTAGTCCCACCCCACTAGCAAAAAAAAAAAAAAAGGTACGAACATAATTAAGATGTATGAATGAATGAATGTATAAGGCGTGGGCCTTCCTAGCCCTTGCACGGCAACCACACTGATCTATTGTGCCTAGTTACGATGTATAAAATATGCTAATATTAGGTAAACAGGCTAGCTTAGGGGTACAATCGGAAAGCAGAGTGTAAAATAGTACGGTGCGTACATCTCACGTTTTGCTAATTTTAAAACAAGTGTATCGTCACTGTAAAAGGTAAAGGACCTCTACACCGGATCGTCAGACAGCTCAAGCGTGTACAGATAAACAGAGTGCCAGACACAAGCACAATCACCGCGGAAACTGTATCTACAAACCTGCCGGAACCGGAAATGAGAAAACAATCGAAATTATGAAATTCAGAGAGTCTATAAACACATTTCTGTTTCGGACGATGCGTGCTATACCAGGCTAATATTATTCCAGTCACTAATTGATACTGATAATGACGTACTTGACAGATAAGGGTGTATTCAGTTACGACTTGCCCCAGAGTCACACGACTCGTAAATACGAAACGCAAAGACTTCCTAAATATTCTGAATGTGCAGTGAAGAACTCAGGGACGCAAAGTCGCATTAACAACCTAATTCCATGCAACTGGGCCCTTCCCGAGAAGCCGCCAGTCACTCAGCCACTCAAAAATTTCCCAAACTTTTATGGAACCTGAAGGTTCATTACCGTGTTCATAAGAGCCCTCCACTGGTCCCTATCCTGAGGCAGATCAATCCAGACCACAGCAATCCAAGCGATCTCTCAAAAATCCATTTTAATATTATCCCAACCTATGTCCAAGTCTTCCTAGTGGTCTTGCCTTCTGGCTTTCAAACCAGTATCGTTTAAACATCCCTCTTATCTTCATCCGTGCTACATGCCCCGCAAATGTCATCCAACACTATACCGTATTTACGCATGTATAGGCCGCACATTTTTTGCCAAAAATTCAAGAGGAAAACTGGGGTGCGGCTTATATTCGAAATCACACTTCATTTAAAAAAAATTATACTCATAATTAGTAATACAGGGTGTTCTACTCCTGAAATAATATTCCAAGAAAATTATTTTTTCTATAATTAGTCTGAAAATTGTGCTGCGGCCTATACATGCGTAAATACGGTATGTACATGTTATGCAGCAAAGGGTTACGTACATGTAGAAGTAGTTTTTGGGTAAATTTGGAATCACTACAATTAGATGTAAGATGGAAAAAACACAAAAAACTAAACTAAAACTGAATAGTAATAAGGACATGAACCGGAGAGCTGGGTTTACAAGGAAGTAAAAGAAATTCCTGACTAATCAGAATGTTAACACGACAGCGGGAACCGCTGACAATACGGAAGGGCTATATGAAATGTGTCATAAGCACTAAGGCAGACGAAAAATGCTGAGTAGGAGGAGGCGGCTTACCAAAAGAGTCAACCCCTTCTCGATTGACAACCAATAATCAAGCTACACCGACCCAAAATCACGTCAGGGTAGGAGGACCCCTATACCCGGAAGACAACGAGTCAGCATAGCAGAGGTTATAAAAACCCGAGACGACCCATTTTAGGGGCTCTTTTTAGCTTTTTAGCTTCTTAGCTTTTTTTGGCTATTCGATTCGATTCTAGTCGGATCTATTCTTATTAATGTCATTATTACATTAGTACCTCAATTGTGGCCATGAGTGGACGCTGGGTCGTGATGACAAGCCTTCTCATCTTCAGCTCAAGTAAGTGGAACCATTTCATATAGCCATGATCATTGAGTGCAAAGTGTAAAGTGTAAAGTGTAACCCGGGAGAGATAGGCTAATCAGATGGGCTAGGTCATTCAGTGATTCCAAGCATAGAATACCGACAGCAGGGTGATAGGCGGTGGACATGATGAGACACTGCAAGATTATTTTAATGTAAGTCGAACCGACAAACGTCGGCACGGTGTATATAGTGTATTTAAAGACGTAGGTAAATAGAATAGGCTAGGAATGTGACGAGTTTCATTCAACCTCACATATCCACGAGTGTTATCCTCTTCCTCCGACTCCAGGACGTCCCAAAGCTTCGGCGATTTACGGTTAACCCAGACAGTAATGCAAGCTAAGAGAAGTACGAGATTTCTTGAATTAACAAGATGGTGGCAGCCTACTAATTAGGGTGACGGAGAGGGATCTTTCCTCGTCCTCCGTCATCCCGGCAGGAGATAAGTGTAGCGGGAGCTAGAGAGAGAGAGGTACAGTGGCGGAAGCGGTGGAGGTACCTCCACGCCCCCCGTCACGCCGCAACAGTACATGTGAAAAATATTGAGGCTGAGGGACAAAGTCTTGACCCTAAGGCTCCAGACAAAATTGGCCATAAATTATATCAGGAAGCAAGATACTATACAGGAGAGGCCGCGCCATAGATCAAGCGGTTAGTCGCTGGCTTCCCACCGCGGCGGACAGGGTTCGATCCCGGGTCTGGTCAAATGGGATTTGTGGTGAAAAAAGTGGCGCTGGGACGGGTTCTCTCAGAGCACTTCGGTTTCCCCTGCCAATCTTCATTCCACCAAATTCTCCATCATCATAATCACCCGGTGTAGGCTACAATAGGCCAATCAGTGGCCGCCGTGCCGAGTGGAACCAGTTGGACTCCACCCCCACTATGCGAATTTTACTGTACAGGAGGGACGAAGCAACTCCTTGCAGCATTAATTCCTCTACAGAAGCTGACAGTCGCTCAGCTTGTCAAGAAATTCAGGGAACCCGAGGAGTCACTACCACGTTGACAAAAGCCTACTCACTGGATCCTAACCCAAGATGATTTAATCTCCACCCACTAATCGTATTTCTTTAAGATACATTTTGTTGCCAAATACAACTCGTATCTTATCAATACGAAGTTTATATTGGAAAATGAACATACGGTATGTTAAAGTTCAGGCACGTTATCGTTTGTTACGGTCGACTGACTTGGCCGTCTTATGCACAAGTGTCAGTCTATTCGTGTACACGCATCAACCATGCTTTCCTTGAGCAGATTAAAGGGGCCCATAAAAGTACGAGTCTGGCTCGCGAATGCGAGTCGGCTCAGGTTCCAATGAGCCAAACTCGTCCGTGTGTGGATCGCAAAGTTGGGAGTCAGCTCATGTGTTTGTGGTGAAATTAATCCCAGGCCGGCTCCCGAGTCAAGCTCCCCGAGCCGGACTCGTATGTCTATGGGTCCCTTTAGTGATCAGTAGACCTACTGTGTTCTTGACGTAATGCCACGCAATTTGGCAGTTCACCGACGTTTCGGAGGAACATACGCCTTTATCTTGCAGCTCTACAGCAAGATGCCTGTTGCATGGGTTCTTTCTACCCTGAAGATGGAAATAGTTATTTCTGCACGGTGGACTACAGGACTAAACGGCGTTACATCACGTAAAAGACTGTACTCTTCATAGTCACCGCTGTGAGAAATGCATGTTCAGAAGAATTAATATCAGATACTAAAAATTCTATCCATTCATTTTAAAAATTGGGCTGAGATATACAGAATTATAAGTTCATCCGTTATTCTGTATGGATGTGCAATTTGATTTCCAGCCCTAAGAGAGCTCAGGTTTGGGGAAGATAACCACGCACTTCCAACTAGTGCCAAATTAAGAAAATGTGGATCTATACATCCACTCCCTCCTACGCCTTCATTGCGTAGTGCTTAATTGGTTAAGCACGGAGACAACTTCACCCTTTTATTGTTCGGATTCATTCTGCTCATAACTGGGCCGTGGCAGGCTCCTGTGAATGTGGTAACGAACTTTCGGATTCTATACAGGGCCAGAAATTTGTCTGGCTCAGAATTATCAGCTTATCATGAGGGAATCATGAAATGCCTATAGCCACATAAACTAACAAGGGAAACAACAATCAGTTGCCTCTCGTCAACCTCACACACATCTTGACATAATCTTTCATTAGATAGAACATAGGTCCCTCTTATATAGGACGCTGGAGGAGGGTATCACATGCAAATAAAGAAAGAACTTTTAACACCGAAAAATATTTTTTATTTGACGAGTAGTAGGTATCGCATTCTTAGTCATTACAAAGCAGTAATTACCAAGGTTTTCCTAAAACACTGATTGGATGATAATTCGGTGACGCCATTTTGTCTACAAATTAATGAAGCAGTTAACATAAAGTCTGTATAAAGGGCATACATTAACATTCAAGCAATGAGAAACAACCATTTACAACACAATTCCACAATTATGTTTCATATATATATTTGCTTTTAAATCTATTTTTACATATATTTACAAAAACACTGGGGTAGTATATATCAGAGAACATAAAAAACATACATATATATTCACTACTTTAATTTTAATGTGGTTTGTATCCATTTTTATTAAAAATACTGACAAGAACTCTTGTGAAAAACAATAAAGTACAAAAACATTTTTTTCCATTCTATGGTTATCTCCTCCTAATGGCAACAAAAATTCAGTTGCCCTAATTTACTCTTCTTTAAAGTGTCAACATCACCAGTTTATTGACACCTGCGTAATCAACTATTCAGTATTCACCGGAAACCTAACAACCTGCAGATTTGTTGATCAGTGTTTGATAAATGACGCCATTCTCACTTCTTCTAAAGGATTTTCTGTCAAGAGGCAAACCAATGGTGCCACAATTTTCCAAAATGGCAAGGACTTCTGTTCCTTGTCACATTAAGTGATCATGGTTTTACACTACAAATAAATAGGCATGAATCTGGACTAATCTCAAGTCGCAAAATATTCATCAGTCCACATTTCTTAAATTTTGTGATATTTAAAACCAGAATTATCTACAGAAAAAGATGAGACACTACGTTCACTAGGAATTATTTTTAGGCATTCTTTACTCAGCACTGCACATGAATCCTCTGTGCCTGTTATATCTGTCACTAAATTTGTTAACATTCTGAAACAAGACCATCTAGGTATCATTAAACAAAACAAAATTAATAATTTTAAATTTAATTAAGATGGGGTAGACCGATCTAGGAAATCAAGTCAGTATTTCTGCTTACACTGGAAAAATAATATATTCCTTCTTAATTATCTATGTGTAAGAAATCACATAAATATACATTCACGGGCACCGAAAAATGTGTGTATGCATATATCCATACCACGTGTGTCCTTTGCCGTCTTTTAAAGACTTTCAATTTAGTACTGTAACCCTAACTAAACATAAAATTCAAATAAACAAAACATACAGATTAGTAATTCTAAAGGGTTTTGATGATGGCGTACAAACCCCAGGATTAGACTTAATGGAATGTGCACACCCCCTAACGTTCCAATAAACATGTTTCAGAAACTGGATGTTTCCATCTTCAAGAGAAAATGGTGGGATGCATCTACTCTTGGGGGTTCACAAGAATCACACAGTCGGCTCTTTCAATTGGAACCCACAGGAATAGCTGCTTCCCAGACTTTCACCTGAAGATGGAAAGAAATCCAGTTTCCAAAATGCTGCTTCTTTGGAACATCAGAGGTGTACAACACCCAAAAAAATCAGTAATCACAAAGAATACTGTCTTGTGTAATGTGGCACCATGCACTGTGATCCAAGGGCTCTTTAAATATTAGCAGTGCCCTTCTCCACTCTGTTCTTACTTCGCCTATTGGTCTGCTCAGAAACCTGGTCCCAGTGTTCTCATTCGCTGCAGCAATACCGGTTTCCCCCTTCTCACTTGCTCTTCTACCATGAAGATGGGGGCATCATACTTTTTTAAAATATTGGTATCTACCAGACTGCACGGTGCCACACACCAAGACTGTAATCTTCACAGTAACTGCTGCGACTTCCTCAAATCTCACAAAAAGACAACACATAGTGTACCTTTTTTCAGTTTGCATATAACTGAGCAAAAAATGTCTTAGCATTTCAAACCCAGTTATGAATTCACATTTGGCATTCCTGATATAAATTCTGAGTCTGAAATATAAAATTAAGATCTCTTTCCTTGTACATAGCAGCAGCATCAAAACACACTTCCAACCATGAAACAAGAACAGAATATCACTTCTTAACAGATTCAAATTTGGTTTTACGGTTCCACCTAATGCTGTTACCATGTGGACTGTAAATTAATATATAACACTGAAGACTGCAAACATGAAAAAACGAAGCATCAAACATAAACATTTAGCTGGGAGTTTTTGTAAATATTAGACGTTTTAATAGTTTCATGCAAATGTGTGAAGTCACCTTACTAATTTCTTTTGCTTCTTTTATGTTCTTGCATTACAAAAAAATGTTACCACAAAAATTCTTCTTTGTACAAACGAACCAAAGTGGAACACATGAATGTTCACTATTAAAAATGCTCCAACTTCATGTATAGGACCAACTTTACAGAAACGTTTATTTTTTTCCACTTCTTGTTACAATTAATCGATTTGCAGCATAGCAAAAACCTATATAGAACAAGAGAGTAAATATTTCTCTACCTACTAAATTTAATGCTACTACACAAGGGATTTTTTTTTCTCATTTAAAACACACCAGCGAGTTTTGGAGTTCCTTTCATTCGGGCAACTAATTACGGAGTCGCCCAGGCATTGACTAGGTTCTTATCATAAGGAGTGTTGGTGGGGTTTCATACTAACAAGGAAAAAGGAATAAGGACAATTAATGACATCACTGGCAGAAAGACAACAGTGACAGCCATGATGCATAGTGTAATCAATACTAAAAATATCGGTAGTATATCAAGTTCCAGAAATTCCTGCTGCAACACAGAAACTAATTTCCATCCTTTTCCAACTAGCCAGACCATTTCTCTAAGGTGGTTCACACTGCCACTTGTTCATGATGGTCTCTGATATGTCGATAACTACAAAGAGAGTTAACAGGAGCAACAGTGCTATGCCCTGAGCTACTGGCTGTACGGTAAACTGACAACAGCAAAGTGCAACTAATGGGGCGGGTGCAGATTATAGCTTTGTCAAATCCTCCCTTAATGTACATGTTTAAATGATTTGCTTGACTTAGATGCACAACATGAAACGATTAACGACACAGTTGAGCAGACAGTGCTGATACAAAGCCCACCCCAAAATGCCCTTACTAGCTTATGGATGGTAAATACAACCTGCCTGTCCCCCAACAATGCAGCTACACTCCACCATTTAAGGCATGTCACAGCAAAAACGTTTGGAAACAGTTACCAGGGTCAAATGGTAAGTATGCACAACCTGAAATTAAGCTACTATACGACAAGCGTATCTCAGTGGAAATTCCTAGGCTGCAGTTTTGAGTTTTACTAATTTCTTCAGTGAAGAGAGGCTTTAAAACCACATCACATGTGTATACAGAAACATTGTAGTCAAAATATCCTAATCCATACTATCATATTAATGCAAACTATGTAGTAAGACAATGAAACTGCAGACTTCAATAGTTTGAACTTTAACATATTCATGGCACAAAAATATGAACTGAGACAAATTTAAAATACTGATGTATCATAATCCTACTGCAAATTCTACAGTGTCTAGCTGAAGTAATTCTGTTTGGTTTAGATCATGCCCAAATATCGTGTCAGCTGAAAGATGAGGTTGTGCATTGTTAAAATGTAGGCCAAAATCTTAACAGAAGAGGAGTGATTTCACTGAACCTTGAAATAATACTTATGATATAACATACTTCTGGAAATTAAACATTATAGGTTTTATGGAAGATTTAAACCAATTACTGCAGAACAGGAAAAAAAAGTTAGATATCTAAGAAGAGCACAAAATTATATAAAGACTTGAAATGCCCACAAGGAACTTTTATATCATGAATTAATTATTTATAATTATTATTATTATTACAAAACACTTTGTATTTTAGTAGTGTACACAACTATCTGTCACAGCAAAAATACAGGTTAATTACAAGAAAACAAGGAGAGGCCTGAGATTGCTCAGCTAGTATTGCAAGTTCTCTTGCACACTGGACTGGCAAGTTACAACACTTGTTACAGCAGCAACTGTACTGCTGGCTCAGCCACAAGCAGTAATCCCAGAACTTCTTCACTCCAAACCACTACCTTCATTAGTTACATAAAGAGTAGCAATACTTCCTTCATGAGGAGTGAATAGTTCATATGAATTATAAATTTCAAACCTGGGTGCAAATATGGTATATTAGACAAAATTACTGTAACAAGTGCAATTCAATTCTTAAAATCTGGAGCTTAAACACCTGACAGTTTCCTAACAATTTTCTCATGTTATCTTTACAAATTTTGAACATGTTTAGTGACGCACTGCTTCAACCTGACGACACTTAGTCATAAAATAAAAACGTTTCCTATATGACGCAAGATAAACATGCTATAATTTATACTAGTAAAATATTTTACTGCTATTGGCCCTCCCAAGAACGACAAAATGTCCATATTACACATGACACTCAAAATTTGTACACTTAAGGAGAGTTTCATTACTTTTAATCTGAGTATATTATAAAACTCTTCATAAAAAATTGGCTCTGAATGAAAAACTGAGCTGCTACATTAACTAATACACATTCTCTTCACATAAACTTGCTCTCTTTTTAAAAAGCAACACCAGACTCTTCTTGAAGTTACAGAACTTAACTGCTAAACTTTGTACCTGTCTTTTGTCTTCGTGTTATGCTTGTTACACAAAACATTTTGTATTCGTGCAAATCACAAGACAAATGCATCAGACTCTTCAAACCATATGTACAAATGCTAATGTTTTGTTATGTACACGTTAGACAAATCCTTCTGAAAGACATGAAATAAAGAGCCACAGCATCTACTTTTGTTTTTGCCAACAAGAAATTATATCGATCAGCAAAGAAAAATCAAATGTCTGCAACACATCATTGTGAAAATGTGAGAAAATGGCCAGGTAAGGAAAAAATACCCAATATGCCATGTACCCTTATCATATCAAAACGATTTCCAGAAATGAGGGTTAACAAAACACAGTCGTATCAACTGACTGCTTGTGATATTCCATTTCCATTTTATACTACATCCACCTTAGCAACCATGAATGTAAGATGCAACACAAATCAGTATTTTTCAAAAACAGATGACTACCTATATTTACCATATAAGGCCAATAAGTAGCCTATACTTCGACCATAAAATAACCAATATTAATCATTTCAAGGCCTAAAGTAGCCTGCACTTTGATCGTACAATAATATCTTAAGGGGCTTTACAACAGACCTTCCTGTTATCAACTCATCCTATTTCATATCCTGAGCCAGGAATTACCATTACCCTCCCAGAAATAGCCAGCCTCTATTTCCTGGGTGTAGGAACTCTTTGAAACCTAAACCTGATGCTTTTATTTGTACCTCTCCATCAGCTTCTACTTTGGGATGTGGTAACTGTACCACACACCTTTAATCCTTGCCACATTCAGAGTGATCGGCTTGCTAACTGACCTCCCACTGCAGTACACAACCTCTCTCTCTCAATTACAGAAAAAGAGAAGAGAAGCTGGAAACAAGTATGGAGACAAATAACCCATTTACCTGGGTCCCCCTCATTGTGGCTTAAGTCTCCCTTTCCTTCTTCACTTTAAATTCTTCACCGAGGATGGTTGCAATTTCACCTTGCATAAATGCCCAAGGAACATTTGAGTTTGCCAGAGGGCACTTCTCTCCACTTGGACAATAAACCTATAGCAAAAAGAAATGATTTACTTAATTACTCAAGGCAACATATTACACAATGATATTAATAAAATCAATTGTAAAACATCTTATTCTTTTGAAGAGTACTGCCTCTTGGATTGTAATACCACGTGGCTCATGTGGAATTTTGGAGGAACATATCACCTCTATCTCCAAGGCTGCAGAGTAAGCCAAGCAAGAAACTCTTCACAGTGGCCACCACACAGATTATTAACAAACACACAAAATTACCGAACATAATCACTTTACAAAGATACTATTTGTACTGTGAATACCATGCACTCAATATTACGTGACTGAAGACACTACTGACCTCTGATCCAGCCCCCTGCCTCTTGATACTATCCCGAGAACAGGGGAAGCAGAACTTGTGATGAGGGACGGAGGGACATTGGACAAAATGTGTATCCTCGAGCCGTTCTTGGCACAGTGTACACTTGAGCGTAGTTGTGCTGGGTACAGCCCCTGGGGCTCCACTGCTGGTACCTCCACCAGAATTGGCACCTGCCTCTCCTGCACTACCAGTTGGTGTGCCGGCACCCTCTCCACCACCCACGCCATTACCACTGGTAGTTTCACTAGAGGTCACTGTTGTTGAACTAACATGACGGCTACCTGATGATCGGCGACCACTACTGGATCCTGAAAAAACACATTAGCCAGACCTTGATTTTTATACGCATAGAATATTTCAAAAGAACATTTTTTACAGTTCCTCAGAGCACCACTCATACATGACAATTTCATCAGGTATGTGGTTTCTGCGTACAACTCATCTGATGTTCTGAAATACTTTTTTATTTATGCCACTGTTTCAACTGCTGAGATTATGAAGTGCTGATTTGAGACACAGTTAAGATGATTATGAAAATCAGGAAGGTTGGAGGAGGAACTGATTGAAGTCAAAATTATTTCAGCATTCATCTGCAGAACAAAAGGAAATCATGAAAAATCAGGATGGCTGCTCACTGACTGAGTTTCAACCCAGAAACCTCCTGCCAGCACATAATACGTTAGACAGTATTAAGCTTCTCAGTGTAGAGGTATAGGTAAAGTTATCCCTGTAATAGGGCCATGGAGGCCCATGGGGTTGTGATACGTTGAGGCTCCCACATCTTCTAGACAATCGGCTCACTTCACTGGTGGAGGTGAGGTCAACCTTATATGCACTGGCTGCCTTTTACCTCCCAGGAAGATTCCTGGTACTCATTTCTGTTAGAGGCTGAGTTGACCCCAGGGCCACAATGCGGCTTGAAGGATTAGGTCAATTGAAAAATCCAATGACCTCATCAGGATTTGAACCCGCAACCTTCCAGTTTGTAGCACAGTGCCTTAACCAACTGCGCTACTGTGCGTCCCTAACCTTCTAAATGTAAATTTTATAAAACTGATAAATTGTGCAGGAAATAGGAAACAATTTTAATCCACTGTTCACTGCATAAACTTCAATTTTGTTGTCTGAGAGAACCCTGGAAAGTCATAGAAAATAATTTGAAATCTATGTGAGCATTCATGTGTTAACTGCAAAGGCTACTGTTTAAAATATATATTCATCTTTAGGGTGTTCATCACTTCGTGGCACTTGGAATGAATCATCATCACTCATTAATGAATCATCATCACTCATTTCCATCATACTGGCAACAAATATTCATGTCAACTAGAAACTACAAATACACATTCACATGACAGCAAGAAATATTTCTCCTAAGAAAAACCTTAGACATATTTTTGGTGTGGCAACAATGAGATCTGAGGATCTCATGGAAGTGAATTGGGTTATGGTCTTTCGAGGTGCAGCATCATATAGTTTGGGGGGCAGGTACGAACATTTCAAAGAAGGCATTATCTCTCTCTCAAGGCTTCCACATGGCATGCTCGTGCACACAAATTAGTCAGAATTTGATGATCTGTTTATGTGCTGCTCTCAAAAACTATTTCCATTTATCTGGTATTAAAGAGAAAACCTGAGTTATTATAAAATTCCAGCTACTTTAAAAACTAGAATACAACTTGAACAAACGCTGTTTTAGTTCTTTTCAGATCATTTTCCTTGTTCTACTATTACAGATATTACCATGGGTCTGTGTGTACCTTAACACTGTCCAAAAATGTCTTTATTTTCATCAAACCTGGTAAGAATATCTTCCTACTGGTGGACTACATCTGCTTAACTACAATCACCTTCTACCATTAAATATCAATATAGCAGGAATGCAAATGTATGTGCCCTAAGACAACCCAAAAACTTCACACGGATTCTCTACTTACGCACTGTTTTGATAGCGATAACTAACAAGTCATGTTAAGATATCCTAACATGTGAAATTTGGTACGGAGATAAACATACAAAGAAAATTAAAACCGGAAGAATACCAAAAGCATGAAACGCCAAGGTTATAGCAGACATTTTTCAAATAGCAAATATGTACGCTGGTGAAACTTGTGCATAAAAATAGGGCACTGGGTTATTAATCTGTAATAAATGCAGCCTCTTCTTACAGCCTGAACCGTAAGTATGTGATGGGCATGACAGAGCAGTCAAGGCCATGTGTACGTGACACCTAACTGATATACATATTAAGTATTAATTACAACATTACTGATGAGTGCACTGCTGCATATCATAAATATGATAACGTTTCATGAAGCTGGCTACTATTTTCTAATCAATATATCAAAACAATGAATTAAAAAAAAAGTAAGTGAATGTATTTGAAGGCCATATCTAAAATATTTTTCCTTTCAGAAAATGCCTACTGCAGTATTTCTGAAAAATAGATGTATTATCATGCAAAATGGCTGTCACAATTGCATCAAAATCTGTAATAACCATAAACATACATATGGATGCATGCAGCTACTGCTTGTTTTAATCAAATTCAGTAACAACAAATTAAACAACGATTTTCCCTTCTGTGGCGTTGATACCACTAACAGTGGAAGACTGAGGAAATTAACTCAACAAACCCTACAGGTACCGTGTTTAAACACAAGAGACTTCTGTTTTAAAACATATCAACACATGCTCATGCACTTCTGAACTAGACATGCTACACCCAACCTTGTTGTGGTCATGTGAAAGATTCCTCAGTTCAAATCATTCTCACTTCAGGTACACTTGCTAGACCGACCCCAGCCAATAACATTAGTAAACTGCATTCAGGCATGACATGAGCAGCAGTACCAGCTTGAATGAAATATGTCTGCAAACATCTGAATACTAGACAGAGTAACTGCATGTGTTGAGTTCCAAGAGAAAGATCTGCTGATTGAAGAGTTTTGAAAAATTAATACTTTTATTCAGTGAACAATAAGAATTCTAGCAACACCAACACAGAATCAACCAAAAGCTTCATAATGTAATGCAGTGTAAGAACACGTGAAAATCATGCAAAGGTATAGATCCTGTCCAGCCTTAATAGTAACTGCCAATAATGTTGCAAACGCACAGTGCCATTACTGTAAAAATTTATATATATTAAACAGGCTTTTTTAACTCTTTTTGAAGGATGCACTACAGTTTAGGTTTGTCAGCAGTGCTAGAATACTACATATTTTAAAACTCTAATCTCAGGGTCCATAACTCTATGTCAGTACATCTTGTAACCTAATACCTACTGGTTAATTCCACTAGTTTCATACAGCAATGTATGTTCCAGTTCCTTCAGTTTGAAACCTACAAAACACACTTACTTGTTTCTAACATGTCAATTTAATTTGTTTTTCAGCTCAATAAATACAAGTCACTGAAACTTTCTCACATACATGGACAAAATTATCAAGTACATTCCTAGCTCTGTAGTTGGAAAGTGTTAATAATGTTAACTGAATCTGATTCTTATCCTACATCAAACCCAAGCAAGCAGCACCCCAAGTAGGAAGCTCAAGTGCAGCAGGAACCCCCAAGCCAAGAAATCGCAAATTGCTCTCTTCATAATTTACCTGAGGAATTTGGTGAATGCTGAGAACCTCTTGAGGCTGACCTCGGGCCCCCAGATCCCGGGGGACTCCCCCCAGTACTTCGAGGTGAACCAGGGGGCAGATTATCAGCTACTGACATGAGGGCTGCCATAGGCGATTGCCCGTTGCCGCCCTGCTGTTGTTGCTGCTGCTGCTGCTGAGAAGGGGCCTGAGAGTTGGATTGCTGCGACTCCGGGGGGGACCCGGTTCGGGGGCCCAGAGGGGAGCCTGCGCCTCCATTACTCACGCCCAGAGGTACTGCGGGGTAACCTGCACACATGCAACACAAGATTCGAACGATAACCAGGCGATCCCGTGCAGAGCGCAAGCCGATTGTAGCAATCAACAGGTGAAACTAAAAAATATCAGAAAATAAAAAACAGTAACAAATCAAGAAGGCAATAAAAGAAAGAGACAGAAGGGGAGAACTAGATGACTAGCAATTTCAGTAGTTAAATTACTAAACCATCCGGATTTCTGTGACTTAACCATCAAAAAGGGTAGTAAATATGGATCTGTACTGTACCAATGGAACCCAGCTCTATGTTCCACTGCCCATGTAATTCTGTTCAATATGTTTGGCATTATGGTAACCAGCTCTACTACGTGGCAGGAGGGACTTGCAGGGACTACCTATCATGACAGACTTACTGTGCCTTTTCTTCAGTTTCAGCCACTTAAAACTGAAGTACCTTGACCTAGGCCACTACTGCCAAAAGTACATAACTTGACACTATCCTCACAAGACACCCATATGTCTAACAGGCCCTGTGTGGGCCAATGAAACTGGAAAGCATTCAACCAACATCACATCCTACATAAAGAAACACTGAAGCATAAAAGAAGTGTTGAACATTTTTTGTATCACAGAAATGATCCTGCAATTCTGTCCAAGTTCAAAACTTTCTTCCTGTAAGTAAATGACAGCCGGTGCATAAGGCTGACAACCTCACCGACATCTGTGGGTCGATTTTCTAGAAAATTTGGGAGCCTCCACATCTCACAACCTTGTGGGTCTCCACAGCCTGTTATAGGGGTAGCTTTGCCTTTTTACCTTACGTACTTTTAGTGTCCCAGACAATATTCAAACTGGGCACCTTCAGAACAGAAATCAGAAGTGTTGCTACTTGAGCAAACTTCTGCAGTTCAATGAAAAAATTAAACTAATTTCACAACTGAAAGATATTGTGCCCCTAAATTGTAACAGAATATTCACCTCTTCCCTTAAAACTGCCATTAACAAGGAATAAGAAGAATTCATGGCAGTGAAGACTTAAGATTGTGTCTGCAACCAAGACACCATCAGACTGCAATGAACTGACAAGCTCATAATCAAAGAAATTCAAAGCAAGCATACACTGGCAAGGTAAGCTCCACATCTGTGGATCTCTCTGCCATTAAACTGTGTAGGCACCATAATGAATCAATATACTTTTGCATGATAATTTCAATATTTCCACAATAACAAACCTGCTACAGTATAAATGACTTTAGCTCCTATCAACTGGTTATGATACGCACATACGTGAGTGTGACCAGTAGTTTTTTGGGGTAATTCGTCAGAGGCCAAGAAGATCTTCCTCTTACAAAAGAAGACTATTAGAATAATAATGGGGATGAAACATAGAGTCATGTAGGCCAGCATTTATAAAGTTATATATATTAACACTGGTCTCTCGCAATACATTTTATCTTTGATAACTTTTACGATAAATAACTTGGAGTACTTTACTCTTTTAATTATTCAATTTATGAGAGACTGACAAGACACGAAAGAAATTTACATGTCCTACAATCACAACTCGCAATGAGACAGAAAAGGGTCCATTGCACGAGTATAAAAATATTTAAGAGTCTGCCTGATTATTTAACTGATTTAGTACATGATAAAAAACAGTTTATAAAAGAAATAAGGAATGTCCTAATACATAATCCGTCATATACTGTTGATGAATTTTTGCTCTTCTGTTGGGATCAACAGCTAAGGAATAGAAGGGGAGTGCATGCTGGCTGATGGATGTCCCACAGTAGGAATCAATATAGACATTACGTGTAAATATAATCTGTATTTTATGTATTTATTTAGATGGACGTTGTTTGCATTTATGTTTGTTTGTTATTGTGATATGGCATGTTGGAATTGTACAGATGTATTGTTGTTTGTAAAGCTTGTGACATGTTCCATATTCAGTGCAGATTGCACTTATGAATATCTTGAAACGCAGATGAATGTATGCATGTATGTATGAATGTATGTATGTATGTATGTATGTATGTATGTGGGTAGACAGGGAAATTTACTTAGTATGCTATTTCAAACTGAAAAGGCTGTTCTAGTCCATAACACTGCAGTGCCTGTTCACTTTCCTGTCTCTGACAGGCTGGGTTCAACACAAAGATTTCACTTCAGTGTCTCCCATTTATATTACACATTCAACACATCTTCGCTTAACAGAATATTAAATCTTTTAAATTAGAAATTACTATCATATCTGAGCGAAGACTGTGACAGTTGATCTAGGTGGCAAGAACTATCCTGTTAATATAAAACTTAGTATAGCCAATTTCAAGTGAAATAGTTTGGATTCATGAACGAGAGCAGGCTTGTCCTGACCATGAAAATGCCGACTCTGTACTTTTAACAACCAAAATCTTAAATCAACTTTTAAGATTACATTCCTCAATGAAGCAACACCATGTCATCTGATAGGTAGCAGCTCCATAACAGTGGTATCTACTAATGACATGGTGTTACACCACAGGATACTGTTATCTCGACTCTTGTCGTGAGAACCTCAAATGCTCAAGTAATTTTTTAGTTTGTATATATTTGTGGGTACACCCTCATCTGTTACGTAAAGCTATCCACATAACAGGCTGTGGAGGCCCACGGGGATGTGAGATGTGGAGGCTCCTACATTCTCTACACAACTGGCTCACAGATGACAGAGAGGAGCCAGGGTAGCGCAGTTGGTACAGTAACTAACTACAGGCTGGCCAACTAAGGGGTTGAGTTCGAGTCCCGATACGGTTAAGAATTTTCCTTTCTCCTTGCCATCCAGACCGGATCTGCGGCCAACCCAGCCTCCTATCCAAGCGGTACCTGGGGGCTCTTTCCCCACGGGTAAAGCGGATAAGGCATGAAGCTCACCGCTCACCTCTAATTGGTGCCGAGATCAAGAAAATTTGGGTCTATACAAGTACATCCTATACATCTATGTTATACACAGTCTGCAATTATAAATTCTGAACTGGGAAGACCACGGGTGGTTGATTTGTAGTTATTTCCATTCCAGAAATGTATTTAAAGACATTACCCATCTGCAGAGTTTATTATAGTCGTCTTAAATGCTAGGATGATTACAGTGAACTGGAGAAGAAACAGAAAGCAGGTACACTCTATTTCAAAATGCTACTCTTGGCATTCTCTTAAATGACTGAGGTAAAATTTGAAACCCATTAATCATAAACGTCTTTTCATATTTAACGCACTGTAAATAATGCATCATTAAGGTTCTTATGGATCCTTCCTTTGGAACCTTACTAATTTACACACAGGTAAACATGTCCAAGATACGTTAATTCGTTTCACCGTTACTAAAGCAATGTCACACGTTAGTAAGGCACCAAATACTTCCATGTGCCCTTTCCTGCAGTGTAAGCACAAAGCTATGTTTTCTAGGTTATGTAACTACTAAAATCTTTAGTACACATGCAAACAAGGTTGACTGCTTACGTCATGCTATTATATATATTCTTGAACAGCCTATAGATAACACTGGAAATGCAGTACACATGCATTGCCTAAAACTATCACAGTGAAAAGTTACACACCACAACATCAAAGTGACTTAAAAAAAAAACAATAAATTATTAAACCCAACATTTGCACTCACCAAGCTTGTAGCGAAAAGTGACTCTATGACAAAAGACCATTCACAACTGGTAAGGAACACCTGCTCTTCTCAGTGCAATTCTCACATTCTCCACTTCCTACTCAGTACACCTCCCAATCAAACTGCATAGTGGCCTATGTCATATTCTCAAGTAACATTACTGCTTACTCCAGATAGACAACCATTGTTTTGTTTAAATAATTTATAACACCCCTAGGTCCTACCCAGCCCAGGCAGAAGACAACTCCTTTAACCTGCTAAAGTTAAGAGTTCATGAAGATCTGCCTCCAGATCTGAAGATCTGACATAGTAGTAACTCTGTTATACAGTACATTTGTGGAGTTTATTTCACACATGAGCATTACAAGTGACTCACATCATAACGTAGTTTCATTGCCTACATTTTCCATGCCTGAGGTTTTATTGCAGTGTCATAAGGAGTATCAATGTCCTAACCATGGTTCCACAAGTTGTGTATGCAGTTTCCCTGACCTGCCCCATCATTCTGATCTCAGTCAAGCCACTTCACACTCCTTCACCATGCTCAGAGTTAATGCAGTAAGTTTGCCATTTTACAAACTGTTGCATGCAGCAATTTTCTCAAACAAAACCTCCATACATTTAACGTTATCACTTGTATCCACTGAAACAGGTTGCGAGGACGTGAACTGCATCCATTTCGTTCAGGATATGGGCCAGAGCTGGGCCCTGTGAACACTGTACTCAAGCCTTGTATTCCATAAAATGAGAGAATTTCTTTGCCACCTGACCACCAATAAGCTTAACAAGAACTCTGCTCCATGGTGTAGGCTATTCTCAAGTGCAGAACATGTCTGCTTTCTCATAACATAAGATTTTAAAGACTGAATTACCCACTCATCTGCCTGTACAACAGCTACTGCAAATGCAGTGCCATGAGTAACACACACCATTCAACTTTCCCTTTCACACTGCCCACACAGTGGGAATTTATCGCAGGTAAGTCTTCCAAGAACAGACATATACGCATTCAAACAAAAAGCTCATCCACGTTACATAATTTGGCAAATACTGGGGCTGAGTGGAAGTTATTCAGTTATTGCTGACCTGTAATCACAATTCAATAATTACCCCTGAGCTCAGCTGGAAGCTACAACGTAAAATGAGAAAATGGACTGAGAGCAGAAACAGTAATGGCAGCTAAACCTACTTAAGCAATGTAAATAGTCTGAAATACTGTTTATTTCTAATATATTTACAGTCTGTATGTTTGTTATGTATTAATCCTGTGTAGCACAAGAACCTGGTGTTATGTGGACACAGCTTTGTATTTGTAAATCAATTCAAATTAAAACTAATTCAACAATTGGCGGCGCCATAGCTGAAGCGGTTAGTCGCTGGCTTCCCACAGCGGCGACCCGGGTTCGATCCCGGGTCTGGTCAAGTGGGATTTGTGGTGAACAAAGTGGCGCTGGAGCAGGTTTTCTCCGAGTACTTCGGTGTCCCCTCTCAATCTTCATTCCACCAACTGCTCCACAATCACCCTCGCCTATCATCTGGGGCTGGTACAATAGGCCAGAAGTGGCCGCAGTACAAGGGAATTAGTCCCACCCCACTAGCAATAAAAAAAAAAACAAATATTACTTAAGGAAGGGAGTTACAAAACCGTCACTAGCCAGTGTTTACTGTGGCAGGCACAAGATGGACAAGGAGAGAAGCACAACTATCCACCCTTCCCGTAGTGGGATGATAGCTAGCAGTGCCCCAGACAAGATTTCATGTCTATGTGTGACCTTGTCGAATCACCCCTCACGAAAGACAACCAGCAACAATGTCTACCTGGATGGATAACAAGCCAAGGGTACAACCTCAAAGGCGAGGGGCTTGGCGACTACAGGAGGTACATAAACATTCGTCCAGAGAGTAGGATCTGAATTCTCGAACAGAGAAGCAGGCACCTTCATGCTCTGATGTTAAGCCATTTATTCAGGTACTATGTTATATCTGTGTAGCTTTACACCTCTTCAGTGGAAACGCAAGACTCTGAGAACAATTTCAATGATTCAGTGGCTGCTTCGTTCAAAAGACCAATGATTAAGAGGAAAAGTTACCTTCATCTTCATGACCCTGCAAATGGCGTTTCTCCTGTTCCGACCGCCCTGGCTGGGATTAATTTCAACCACTTACACAACCTGCTACATAACCCGACCAATTCACTGCCCTACACAATTCAACCTTCAAGAAGAGAGGGAGAAAGTAACTCTGAAATATAAGTGTCCGGCTATAAGACTACAGGAGTCACAACCCGAATGGCCATGATTCAAACAATCAGAGCCGTGAGATCCTCAGAACTTATACTGATATCCTGTCTTACCCGTTATGAACGATACATAAATATAGAAGAATTCTCTAACATGAATATCTGTAAAGATCAGTGATTACCTGTGCTCAAAGTAGGGCATCGGCACAACTTACCGGAAGCTATTCAAGTTTCTATTGCTATTATTTTTCTATCACTTCTCGTCTTTCAAAACTCAAAGTTTCATATGATGTAAAAAGATTACACTTCCAAACCAACCAGAGAAATCATTCTGACGGCTCTATTTCTTAATTATTTAATTTCCAAAACAGCAGAGGCCATGTAAAGATCAACGGGAACGCCTAAAAAGTTTAAGGAAAACTTGTCCGTGCTTAATTACGCACCACACCATGAAGACGTACGGGAAACCGGAGAGTCTTTATCCCGGCATTAGATGAAAACTGGTTGGCTTCACATCACGCAAGGAAATGACACTCTGGTACAAATTCGATAGGTGGCTGGGTGGGACCAAGGGGGCGAGGTGGACACTGCTGTCACCATCGTGGCCTAGTTACTACAACGACTGGGTAAGGAATTAAATTGTTCCAGTTTTGTTCCAGCCAAGTATCGAAACTAGATAACGTTTTAATTTCGACGTGGGCTCAGGAACACAAGAAACTGCTTACAAATTTCACATGTGGGCTCAAAAGAAAAGTATGCGAAATCATTCAAATACATTGCAGGTACTTTGACCTATTTGAAGGGTGGAGTACTTATTCTCTTAAGAAAGTGCAAACTGTGGAAAAACCCAACCAAAACCACAGCTCGTTGCAACTGGGAACTATAACATTTCCTCTAATATGAACACATTTTCAGCAATTGAGAAATATGTGAGTTCATGTTGAATGGCCGCACTGTTGTGAGGAGACCACGAAGCTGGAACCAAGAACCGAACTGTATGGGGGAATTTGATTACCCCAGTCACGGCAGACATGGGTGAATTCCGATCGTCACTCGTGCACGACGAGCCTGAATTCGTGACGTGACCATCCCACCAAGGCGCATAACGAAATCAAGTCACGGATGGCAGAAAACGAACAGCAGGAATTGCTACAGAGTATGACCACCATAGTATGAAGCAATTGGCTGTATACCAAGGTTAATATCGATTCAACATGATTTCACTGCCAACGAACCGAGAGACGAACAAAGACCGTTCCAAGCCGGGAGACGAGTACCACGTGGAACTCATATCAATTACTACGGACTGCTTAAACAATAGATACCATGAAGTGTATAGATTCTTCGTATTCGGATGATCACGAGTTAAAATCTCGGTGCACGTACTGACCATTGCGACAAACTTTCCCTAGGCTTCCTTGGGCCGCGCATGCATTTTCCGGGATAGCACGTCAAAATAGGGCACGACCACTTCCTTTCACATCCTCCCCAACTCATTACGCACCCATCATTCCTTTATTCGACGTTATATAGTTAGATCTACTGACAGCGTCTGCGCATAAACCATAAGAAATTTATGAAGTGGTTTTCGCGGTTATACGATAGGCAAGACTTCCCCATTACGCGTTCATTACAAATTTGACCCCAAAAGGATAGTTACAGCCTGACAAGAGAACATGAAAACAGCGACATGGCTAAACTAACAATATTACAGCCTGGAGACAATCTGATGCATGAGTAACGACACGTCATAACAAAATGCACAAACTTAGCTTGTGCTTAATTTGTTCTATGGCTTCCGTGAAGTGACTAGACACTGTCTTATCACAGTAATTACTGGAAGCCTGGGGGCTACGCGGTAGCGTAGTTGGTCAAGGCACTATGCTACAAGCCGAAAGGGTGCGGGTTCGAGGTCATTGAATTTTTCAATTTACCTATCTTTCCAGACGCACTCGACTCAGCCTCTTACAGAAATGAGTACCAGGAACCTTCCTGGGGGTAACGGACGACCGGCCGGCGCGTAAGGCCCCCCCATACACACACAGTTTGGCCTTCCGATCGACCTTACAGGCAAAACTGTGACAGTTTACCCCCTCCCTTTCCTCCCCATACACGCGCAGATAAAGCGGCAGGCTTCATGCCACAATCACGGTCTTCCAGCCTATAATGTTGAGTCACACACGTCACGTGCTCGGTCCTGCAGACAGAACTGACGGACTGACGAGTTTCCCACAGGCCAACAGTCCAAACAATTATGGCCGGCCGGCCGCACCACACGCGTTCAGTTTTGCCTTTCAGTCTTCAACTGTGCAGGCCGAACTGGAGGCCAAACTGTGTGTGTATGGGGGCCCTAAGGCTGACAACCACACCATCTGTGAACAGAGTGTCTAGAAAATGTGGGAGCCTCGACGTCTCCCAGCCCTATGGGCCTCCACGGCCTGTTACAGTCCAAGACGTGGTAAAAATGTAGAGGACTCACAATTCTTGTCAGAAAATTTCAGTAGTACAAGCTACAATCAGTTAAGTGTCCAATGAATGCATACAGACACACTATAATTCACCGTCACTACACATTCGAAGTGACCTAAATGTCTCTACCGGCCTGTCCTAAGTCTGAAATTTATTTTTCTAGTGCGTACTTACAATTCTGGCACAAAGTTTCAGTTTGCCGGCTGAAAGAAAACTGTAAACAAGCATTTTCTAGCCTCATGTAAACACACACAGCAGGACTCGTCAAAATCTGATCTGCAACCAATTAAAAACAGCTTCAAAAGTTGGTACGTTGGGCGCTATGGGTTCAATTCCATACGAAATTCCTTTACTCCATTAGAGTCGCTAAACAGCGTTCATAGCTCAACCAAACAACCAATGTGTCACATATGTATGAAACAAATACTAACCGCAAACATGAACAACACAAGACGGGAAATTTGTAAAGCGAGAATTAATTATGAAACGGCATTATAATAAAAGAAAAGGATGGTTACAGCAATGTAAATCTACATCTTTCATTCATAAGCATTTCCCAAACTTTTCGTTAAGATAAGTCATTCATGCAATGTTTGGCAACGCTGTACACGCGTAATACAGTTGTGGATATGGCATCACTGGATGACGGAGTCGTCAGACTCGCGGCACACACAAAAATCCGGTCGAATCAACATTCCACGGCCTCCCGAGCTCTAGGCCCGACAACAGTCGAGACATAACGAACGAAAAGAAGGCCATGACGACGCGATGACGTCATACGAGACGGCCAGTCAAGCAAGCGAGGCGAAATGCCAGTTACGAACGCGAACGAAACAAGGAGACTTCCGTGACTTTCTCGAGCGCAGCGCTGTACTGGGGTTCACAAAAATTCTTTTCGTCATTTCGTTTATTTTTTCTGGCTGGGCGATGGGCTGATCTCTCACCAAACGTAAAAAGGTTTAATTATTTCTTAAATAATTAGGAATCTGAACTTACTTTAATCAGTGAGAGCTGATATAACCTCAGAGGCCGATAAAAATGTCCTGAGATAGCCTAGAAATTAATCAGCTTATTTGATATAAATGTCATAATGAACTGTTCGACAGTGAAGTACATGGTTCGAAAAACACTGTCACCAGGTTGGCTGGCGACCAATGATTCACCCACTGTAATCTCGTAGTGGAATTTTGGGGTTCATGAAATCTCTGTCACTTGTGTTAAGAGAGGGCGGGCGTAGCGACCTGCGTCCAAAGACCTACCTACCTACCTACCTACCAGTCGACACTACAGCCCTGGATGAGCCTTGGCCTCCTCTACAACCAGTCTCCACAACCTACGCGTGCTGACATAGGAATGGACCCACGCATGATGACCCGAGGATGGTTGTTACGTTTCTGAGCAAAATTCTTTTTACAGGATGAGACTCTTTGCCTCATGCCCAACCTGGAGGACCAGGGTATCTCTCTTTCTACCCTTTGAACTTTCCGGCATGGGTGACCCTACTGGTAGTTAAACTACAGCCGGCATAGCTCTTCAGGTCACAGTCACGCAAGCCCCAACACGACAAGGACACCTTTGGGGGGCGTCAAAAACATTCAGATCAAACACAATTTGGAAATCATAAGAATTAATATGAGTTTAAACCCCCAATTTCTCCTTTTATGCCTGGCCTATGGGTGTTTAGGACAAAGAGTACAACCGGAACAAATTATCTCAAAAGCCGATCACATGAGAGAACCAGGAAGGCTACATAACACAAAATACTGAGCCACCGATTCGCCTTTTTCTGTTCCGACCAAAATGTCTGGCTATTAAAATTAAAGAAAAAACTAATCCGTAATGAGAAAATCAAATTAGAAATTTATTAATTCAAAACTGACTTTACAGTAAGTCCCGCGGAAGCCAGAACCACCTTCTTCAATCATACGTCACAGCTGACAACTTGGGATTGCTGCATGAGCTGCTTACCTAAACTAAACAAGTCCTTGGAGCTGAGGTATTCTTCAGACGTTAACAGTCGCTTAGCTTACCAAGATATCCCCATTATTTTATTGAACCAGGCTGGTCATTACGGTAATCACGAAGTCTCGCACTGGTCCCTACCCCGAGCCAGATTAATCCAATCCACACCCTCCCAGCCTATTCCTTCAGAATCAATTTTAATACTGTCCTCCCATCAATGCCTAGGCTTTCCCACTGACTGTTTCCCCTCTGTTTTTTTAACCACAATGTGTATGACTTTCTCTTATGTCCCATCCATGTTACGTACCTAACAAAGCACATAATCATAATCATAATAATATATTCCAACCACCACAAATTATGAAGCTCCTCGCTGTTACTCACTCCAGCCTCCTGTTGGGTTCGTACCTTATGAATATGTACCGATTCTGGGCCAATGAACTGGTAAGGGCAGACGAAAAGGTTGCAATGCCTCATTGCAAAACGGAGTTGTTTTTTTTTTGCGCAAGAGAAAATGCTTTTGAAAACAGAACTAGACCCTCTGTTCAAAAATAAGCTTACAACTGTGAGAAAATCTGAAAGCAAGCATTCAAAAATAACCCTCCTCTAAGTGCGTGGGAAAAGTGGCGAACAGGCGGTGTGGCCATCCGCATACGTGTTTATGCAGGCAGTCCCCCAGGAAGGCCAGTGACATCGGGGTAGCTGAATTCCAAACCTGGCGGCAACAACATCTGGCCCACATTCAAAAGCGTAGCGACATTTGTCCCAAGCAGCAAAACCAGCTAAAGGGTATCCGAAGTGGAACCCGACGGTAGGAAACGGCGTAAAAGGTTACGGGGTGAAGTGATCTTATTTGTGACCTGAAATCCGCAGGTGCCTACTTCGAATGTCGATCGAGACACAGACTATTCTGACGTAGGGTTTAAGGTTCTCACAGCGATGGGTATGAGAAGTACATACCTTCTGGGATATGGCGCCGTGTTGTCCGTTTAAAGTCGGCCTACGATTCGGACAAACATATCGCCTCTATCTTCAGGGTCGAAAAATAAACCGATCAAGAAACCAGCACGAAAACAGAACCAAGCAGAAAGCTTTCACTCTCGTTTCTTGCTTGGCTTATTCTTACACCCTGAAGATGAAGGCGGTATGATCCTCCGAAACTACTGTTGACTTCAAACGGATCACACGGCGTTACATCCCAGAAGATAGAATTCGTCAGCCATTCTTATGTATCTTTTCGTGGTCTTCCTCAGTCCCTCCAGGCAAATTCCGCAAGAGCAATTAGGGCACGGCTCCTTCCTTCAGCATTCTCTCCAATTCACCAATGACTAACCATCTGACCCCTAACAGAATAATTTACAGCGTTGTTAAATAAACCGTAGATACATAAACCCATGCTATCTGGTGACTGCCAACGCTGATAACCAGACAAATCATAAAAGTAAAGTTGTCCCTGTGCTTAGTTAATTAAGCACTACGCCTTGAAGGCGTGTTGGGGAGTGGATGTATAGACCTTGGCACTAACTGGAGCTGAGTAGTCACCTTCACGCCCCGGCCGCTTTATCGCCGGGGAAAGAGCCCCCGGTACCCAGTGGATAGGAGGTTGGGTGGACCCAAGAGTCGGTCTGGACGAAGTGGAGGAAGAAAATTCTTGACCCTACCGGGACTCGACCTCCGACCCCTCGGTCGCCCAGCCCCTAGCCAGTCGCTATATCGATTTCACTATCCACAGCATGAAGAAAATGCGTGGTGTCACTGAAATAAACTACGCTCACAACTCGAAATGTATGTAAAATATTGTTCACGATATACAAAAGCAACAGACTGTGCCCTACACGAAAAAGAAACACATTTCAATTGTCACTTGATGTTAAAATCTCAGTTCGTTAAGAACTTACGTAATAAAAATTGAATCCATGGGGAAACGTCCTTTTACGACGCTTCCTGTATCCAGGCGTCGAATCGTAGGATTGCAGTGTATTGTACAGGCTTCTTCATGGCCTAATCGTACTACCAGGGCATATCTCAAAGAGACTGAATAAAACCACGAAAATCCTGTCACGGTAGCAGGCCGAGATATGAAACGTCAAATCCCCAGAGTTAGAGCTACAGTAAACTGCTCGGTGGGTCCTTCTCGAAAAGGTTAACAGTCGCTAATCAAAAATATCGTCACTTACGGAACCCCCAAGGTTCATTGCCACGTTCACAGCAGCAAAATAGCTGCCTGCGTCATGCAGTGAATTGAATGGCTTCTGACCTTTGTATATGCTTATGCGATGTGGCTTCCATTTCATTCAACACTTGCAGGGTGGGGGACAATACGGGACAAGAGGACGAAGAAAGTATTCCTGAGGCATCATTCCAGCTCTGCAAAGCAAATGCGAGCCGTGACACTATGTCCGGATGACGTCACAAGCTGGCAACTAGCCGGCCAGTAGGCATGTTGGACGAACCATAGGAGCGCCCTTGTTTTGCCTTTTTTTTTTTTAAGAGTGCTCGCCTGTCTTGCTCCGCATGAGGCGTGGAAGCGCCAAGCATGCGATGTCCGTTTATGGTTAGATCAATATCCGCCGCTGGTGCCTGCCAGTTCCTTGCTGGGTGCCGGCACACAGTAGGTCGACCGCCATGAGAGTGCAGCGGAACAGAGTGGGGGGGGAGCATTCCAAACACTGCGGGGCGCTGGGAGGGATGAATGACGTGGGGTAGTGCATCCGAACTTTTTTGTTTCGTCGCTTCATACGTGGGAAAGTTTACAATCTTACACCTGTCGTTACAGGTATAAACGGGATAAATACCCCATCATGCTTCTGTGAATTACACGATACCAAAACTGCTATCATTTCACATATTATAAATAAAACTGCACATCTCTCACGCACTTTGATGCAACGAAAGCAATGCATTGTAATATCGCTACCGTAATAAAAACTAAAAAAAAATGATAATGAAAACTAGAGCCTTGCGCACATACACATTGCGCAGACGGTATCGTAAGAGTGACGTCACGAACTGAAACTGTAGCAACTATGCCTGTCATCTCCCACTCCGATTCAATACGTACATGTCTATGTTGTGTGACTTTGTATATAAGCTTCGTGCTCCCCACATCCCCTTTCCGCCCCAAACCTCTCCCATGAATGCGGAGCGGGCCTCTACGACTTCGTCACATCACGACACTCGTTATTAACTATAAAACAAAACATGGAATATAACTTTCTGAAACGACACATCAAGATGGCTGTTTGCTGAGAGGCATACCGTCGAATGCCTGATACAGGCGTGAACTGACTAGAAGGTTAACAGTGGTTAAGCATGGCGCCGGATTACTAACACACAGAAACTGAGAGAGCAAAGGAAAGAAGACAAAGAAAAAAGTCTCACCGTTAGACTGATCTGGCCTTACCGTTAGGTTTGTAAGTGGCAGTATCAAAGGACGGCGCCCTAACGGGATGTTTTTCCTTGTAGCGACTGTCTATGAACGGCGTCGTGTGAGTAACAGCAGCAGGCAGGGACTCCCCTCTTGTCAGCGGTGGTCGAGACGTGGAGGAGTGTTCTTCCACGCTCATCATTCTCTTGGTCGTCGGTACTCCGTCACCGTTCACATGGTGATGAGGATGATGTTCGTCGTCCTCGGTCGAGGTAGACAGACCTCTCTTGAGACCGATTCCTCCAGAGGCCTGAGGTGGGAGAGAGTTCGGGCGACCTCCATTCGAGGAATGATGATGCTGTGACTGCTGCATGTTATGATGAGCGGCGGCTGCCAGATGAGAAGTCGGCAATCTCACGGTCCGCGTCATGGTCATCCCAGTCTCGTGTTCACTGGGGCTTCCATCTGACGATAGGGTGCGTGGTACAGCCGCACTCCGCGGTGGTGGAGGCTGGGGTACACTTGACGCCGTCTGATACTCTGCCAAGAGTCCGGCAGATCTCGGGTGGTGTAAAGTACTATAACCGTGATGCGGACCTCCGGGGGGTGGTGGAGGCGGCTGCTGCTGTTGCCTACTAGGGACATGGGCAGCTGGAGGCAAACTTACCACCTCCAAACCAGTAACACCATTCTGGTGCTGTGTTTCGTGAGGTATACTTGAAGAGCGGTGTACACTTCCCGGCTGGGGTTTCGAACCAGAACTACTTCTCGACTCTTGAAAGCCGTGGGCTCGCTTCATCTGACGCGCTGTGTCTAGTACCAATTCGATGCGGTCCGCACCCTCATAGTTCACACAACCCCGACACACGGCTTCAGAGAAATCGTGTAACATAGCCCAAGGCATACGGGGCAAATCACACAAATAACAGTGCTGCCGTTTGCCCATCTGCATCACCGACATTTTAACCATTAATTTATAAAATCCCCCCAAATAAAAAAAAATCCTCCAACAGCTACATACAAAACATCCGCAACTATTTAGTTTCAACACACCAACACTTCTATGTCACAGTATGTAAAACACAGATTGTAATGTTATCCTTCTACTATACGTAGGAAAATTAACCTGTTGGTCTGCATTCCTTTACCTATGCGTTACGTCGACAGCAGATCAACAAGCAATTTTATAAAACTAGCCACGTCACAGTAACGTACGACTGATCACACTAAACAACTTCCTTCTCAACGCCGTCTAACCGAATGACACAGCCTGTGACTTCGAGACACAAATACCCCTCCGCCTGCCTGGCCTGTTAGCGGAGCGAACACCACTATCCCCCTCCAACCGTCACGACATCGCAGTCGTCATCATCCTCTGCGCAATATACGGAATATGCCTCTGCGCAGAGTCACGCAAATCACGCAGGCAGCCGGCGCAACCAATGCTGCGCACCCACCCTCCTCGCAGCCCCTTCGTTTCTCTACATTATCAGCAAGAGCCTACGTTTTTTGCTTACTAATAGTATCAACAGTAGCTAACCTGTTCATTGCAGCCAATGGATGCCAGAGGTGGGAATACGCACAAACTCGTTCATGTTTTTACCGTTACGGTTTTCTGCTTCGTTTGCAACTGCGTATCTCATATTCAAACGTTAATATATTGTTTGGGTAGGGTTCGTTACAGGAATTATGACTTCATCCAGTTTCGAATGAAATCAACCGTCTGTACATATTCGATAATCTTCAGATACTTATAATTTTTTGTTTACACACCAAAAAGCCTTTTCGAATACGGTTAAAATTGTGAAAACGACTCCACAACTTCGTGCGTAACTTAACTACTATTTCGGATACCTGTCCTCGACAAAGGATTTAAATACTATAAAGTATGCTTTGGGACTCTGTATTAAGAAATTCATGAATGCAACAACACGGGACAGTGGTTTTAGAAACAGGACGTGCGGACATCCTAAGTTTGAGGGCCATACACATACGATGTTACCTGAGGACTTTAACCGTAATGGAAAAGTCTCTGGTCGATGTCTACCACAGATCGAAACTATCGACGGCCCAAAAACATACTGGATAAAGCAAAAACTGGGGAGCCAGAGAAACCGCCATTACTAGGCAACGGCTGTGCAATATGCAACAATATCAAAGCCATCACTAAGCAACGTACACAAGTAACAATGAAGTAACTGCTGAAAGTGGTGTTTCTATGTGGCCCGCGTCAATCTTGGCGCCATGCAACAATATAAGTACTGTTGGAAGCGGTGTTTACTATGCGGTTGTTGCCGAGGCACGGACTTTCAATGACACGCTATATGTGCAAAATGTACACTTGACGCAAGGCCAAACATATTCATAAGAGACAAACCCATCTTCTCATCAAAGATGATGTTATATAAGGACTATTACCGTAAGAGTTCAGCTGAAAAAAAAAATCTCTTGTCGTGGGTCTCAAGGGGTCTGACGTCAAGACGAACTGATTGGCGGTAAACCGCCAGTCGTAAAGTAACTTTGACCCTCAGAGGCTGCGTTGAGAAAAAATCCAATGTGGAGGCGGGGTCGAATACCTCCACCGTAGCCCTGCGAGTCGTAGGAGGCGACGAAAAGGAAAGTCTCGAATCTGAGACAGTAAAATGTGGTCACGAGTCCCGTGGTACTCGGACCCGAGAATGACTGCGATGGCGAAGGCCAGCATCAATTGTAAACGACAGACCAGTCCTCTCGTCAGAGAGAGCACCACACATCAACAAACCTGCAACTGCCTGACAGTAATAAAAATCTGGCCGTAAGCCCCAGATAGGTGCTTTATTCCAAGAGAGACTGGCCGACTGGCCGTCGATAGTAACATAAGACACAAAGTCGGACTCAGACTTAGAGGCTGGGTCAACCCCAGGGCCATAATGCGGCTGGAAGGATTAGGTCTCTCGAAAAATCCAATGACCTCATCGGGAATCGAACCCGCGACCTTCTGACTTGTGACGTAGCGCCTCAACCAACTACGCTACGCGTGCTCTTTTGTTGAATACGTGCTCTTCTTCGAACGCCCTAATCATTAGTACGGAAAAAAGGTTAAGACTGCAGTCTTCTGCAATGTGACGCCGTACTGTTTGGTAGTTAGGGTCCAACGTTCCGTAGGAACTTGCTGTCTCTACATTCACGGTAGATTCTGATACTTTTCATCTTCCTTAATCGGCATCTCCTTCTGTATAACATTTCTTCGGTGAAAGTGTAGCACCCCGTCCAACTCAAGCGGGTAGACCAAACATTTTCGGCTGTCCCCGACGGCTTACACGTGTATTTAACTCATTCGCAACTAGAGGCGCCATGCCGTGGTGACAGGGTGCCCAATTAACGTGGGTGTGTATACCTAATGGTTACAAAGTGGTACGCCTACTGCTTGTTTCTCAAATAAATTTACGTACTAGCTCAGTCGGTATAGCGGCTGGCTACAGGCCGGACCGACGGGGAGTTGAGGTTCCATTCCAAGCAGAGAGAGGAGAATTTTCTTCTCTTTACAGTGTCCAGACCGGCTGTGGGGCACACACAACCTCCTAATTAATGGGCACCGGGAGATCATTCCCAGGAGGTAAAAGGGCGGGAGCGTGAAGCTGGCCAGTCACCTCCATTTAGTGCCGAGGTTAGTAATATGTCTACCTATATTTTCATTCCCCCATACGTCACTATGGCGTACTTCTTAGTTAAGAACACGAAAAACCTTTTTCACTATTAGAAAAGAGCTTTAGTATTTTCAATTCGTCACAGTGTCTGTAGAGAAGTGGTAAACAACGGACTGTGACATATTCCTAGATGGTACCGAGTATTCCAGTCCAATAAGGAAATAAAATCACAGAGATTCACTCTGGAGCTTAATTTCTAGTCAGCCGAATCAGAACGCAAGTTGGAAAATTAGCAAGTAAGGAGATGTGATATATTCCGACATTCGGAACAGTGCAGTCGGTACAGCGACGGGTTATTGGCTGGACGACCAAGAGGTAGGAGTTCAAGTCCCCGTGACGGTAAGAATTCTCACTTCTCCATGTTGCCCAGACCGGCTCTGGGACCCACCCAGACTCATATCCAATGGGCACCGGGGGCTCTTTCCCTGGGGGTAAAGCGGCCGGTTCGTGTAGCTGACCACCCACCTCCAACTAGTGCCGAGGTCAAGAAAATGTGAATCTATACATCCACTCCCCCATACGTCTTCATGGCGTGGTGCTTAATTAGTTAAGCACAGGGACAACTTTACCTTTATCGGATGTTCAACTTCGGTGGCCAAGTAAAGTGTTAGGGATCTTAGGGATACTCCCACTCTGCAGATTAACTTCTGCTCTCAGACCCGGGAATTGTACTGAACAGACCCACCTCATCCGCTGCGCTGGGTTTCGGACCATTATATGGTTAGATAAAAAAAAAACATTCTGAAGTGCTCTAAATAACAAGTCCTTGACTCTCATTGTGTCAGTAACATTTACAATTTCTCGGGCTAAGAGGAATGCAACGTCATCCTTGCAGACTGGTCAATGTGCCAGAACAGTCCATTACGTAGCAGTCCAGGAGGCATTGGTAGGTGCACACACGCATGCTGTACTATTATTACAACACTTGGCTGTTGCATGCCTCACGCCCCTCTGGGGGAGCAAATGGTAGGAGTGTGCCGAGCTAAATATAAACAAACAGGACTCAAAAATATTCTAACTTTTGCAGAAATAGAGCACTCCACAAACATGTACTACGAGGAGCGAGCCAGATGCAGTAGCTGGTTACGCTGTTAGCGCGGAAAAATTATTTACATAACTAGCATGGAGACCGCTGGAATTTAAACGGGAATATTATAGAAAATAAACTTCGTCAAAAATATTTCCCATCAATAACTGAAAAAGTTTCGTAAAGGCAGCTACATTTATACCGAAATGCTAACACAATATGCATTACGCGTGCTGCTAGCTTGACCAATGTTTACGACAAAAGTCGGCTTTTAAAACCAAACTGTCAAAAAGGAAATTAACCTAACCTCCCATTTTCTTCAACTTCTTTTCATTTGCAACTTCACCAACTGTATCATTCAGGTGTTAAGTCATCCTGGTCTACAGATACAAAAATAAAACCTGACGGACAATAACACATTTCAGTTTTAGAGTAGAACGACGATTATTCGAATTAATCAGTGATAAATGTGGTTCGGATACTCGAAAATTCGGATAATTGAATTAAATTCTTTGCCACAAAAGAAAACACCATTATAATGTAAATAATAAACCCATAGGGTTGTGAGACGTCGAGGCTACCACGTTTTCTAGACAATCAGCTCATAGATGGCGGTGAGGTTGTCAGCCTTACGCGCCGGCCACCCTTTACCGCCAGAAAGATTAGGTAAATTTACAAAAAGCGGCCTCCGTACTCTAGAGGTAACGTTCCCACCTCATGACTCGTAGTACGCGGGTTCAAACCCGGCGGAGGTCGTGGAATTTTTAAGGGCGGAAAAATTCAGGGAACAAGTCCTCCGGGAGGGACTTTAAGCCGTGGGTCCCGTGTCGTAGCTTTACGGCACGTAAAAGAACCTCATATCTCCTAAGGAGATCACTGAGCCAAATTCAAGGACATTTCCCGCCCAACAGTAGTCTCTAAAGCCTCTGATAGATGGGGGAAGCATTATAGATACCGCCAAGCCAGTAGAGGCCGAACTCGCTGACTTGGTCGGGACTGATGGTAAGCACCAGTATCGGTAGGGTATTGAGATTGGTAGAATATCATAGAGAGAAGCACAATGGACCAATACAGGTCTAAGTGCATGGGGAAACCCACCCTCTCCAATAACTAACTAACTAAATTGACAAAATCCAATTACATCATCGAGAATCGAACCCGCAACCTTCCGGCTAGTAGCATAGTGCCTCAAGCAACTACGCCACCTCATAATGTATTGCAGTATTACAATAATAATAACTTTTAACACAAGTGAAACATGAAAAATTAATAAATGTGATAAACAGCTGAGCTTGGGGTTTTCTCAAAGGCATACGGTGTGCGTTCAAGCTTGATTTTATTTGCAGCCTAAGACAGGAAAACACTCCAAGCTTCGAAAAAACAACATATACGTGTATTAAAACAAGTACACTGTTTTCATCCGGGGAAACATTCCGATGAAATAGCATCATGCGTAGGTCAGGTGAAGACTTTAAGGTGAATTAATTAACAATTATAACTGATGACCTACGCAAACCTTGCTCGAAGCAGAAAAAAGACGCTTCATAGACGCCAAGTCGAGGCGTTCCTCATCGTTACTTCGAAAACAAAGATTTCAAATTAACAGCTTCTGTTCGGCCATCAAGAATGACGCGAGCTTCGCTGTTCGTAGCACAACCAGCGTTCCATTTAGAATCTGGGCTCTTTCCCCTTTTCAAGGCAGAGTGCATATGGGGCTCCTTCAGGAGCTGCCGCCTCGCGCCTCTGTTGACTAACTTCGTGCAACTGAGCCCTTCTCGAGAAGTCGCCAGTCACGCAGCTACTCAAGAATTCTCAAGCATTTTATGAACTCCGAAGGTTCATTACCATGTTCACAAAAGCCCTCCACTGATCCCTATTCTCAGCGAGAACAATCCAGTCCATAAAACCCCATCCTACCTCTCTAAGATTCGTTTTAATATTATATACTCACTTACATTTTGGTCTTCCTAGTGGTCTCTTTCCTTCTGGCTTTCCCACCAATATCCTATATGCATTCATCTTCTCCCCCATTTGTGAACAAGTTTGCATGTGAGATGGCAAATAAGAAGTGAACAAGTCTGCGTGTGAGACGGTAAATAAAAAGTGAACAAGTATGCGTATGAGACGGTGGATAAGAATTGACAAGTCTGCGTGTGAGGCGGTAAATAAGTGAACAAGTCTGCGTGTGAGATGATGAATATGTGAACAAATTTGCGTGTGAGACGGTGAATATGAAGTGAACAAGTCTGCGTGTAAGACGGTGAATAAGTGAACAAGTTTGCGTGTGAGACGATGAATAAGAAGTCAACAAGTCTGCGTGTGAGATGGTAAATAATAAGTGAACAAGTCTGCGTATGAGACGGTGAATAAGAATTGAACAAGTCTGCGTGTGAGACGGTGAATAAGTGAACAAATATGCGTGTGAGACAATGAATATGTGAACAAATTTGCGCGTGAGACGGTGAATATGAAGTGAACAAGTTTGCGTGTGAGACGGTGAATAAGTGAACAAGTTTGCGTGTGAAACAGTGAATAAGTGTGTGTGTGAGACGGTAAATAAATGAAGAAGTCTACAAGTGAGACAAATGAACAAGTGTGCGTGTCAGATGGTGAATAAGAAGTGAAAATAAGTGCTTTAGTACAACATTCTGTAGACAGGAGGGGTGTGTTGTAAATTGCATGAGCCTATTTTCTTCTGCACAATTTCTGTATGGTCGACAAATTTTCATCCCTACATTTTCAAAACACAGGCCTATTAATATCGCTGTGACTCCTGGTATTTGTATGGTTTACCTAAATATCACGTACAACTTTTACTTCGTTAAATGCTGCCCTCTGTCTCAGGGGCCGGGGAAATTTAAGAATCAGTAACTATACAACTCAGAGATCTGTTCTGAACAAAACGTCCGCTGTTTCCATCTATTTCAATGCTGTTTTGCTAACTTTATAGCTGAGGGGGGTAATTATTTTGGCTGACCTCCCATTATCATTAACTTACGTAAGCTTTACGGGCCACACTACTTTAACGATGTTAAATAGTAAACTATTTATGTTTCAAGCTTTAAAATTTGTAAACAACAATACATACCCTAGAATAGCTTCCCCCTTAAAATTATTTTAATCTTACGACTAATTAAAGTCTATTTATGATGTAAGTGAACACATAAAGTACTCAGTTGTGTCTATTAAAGTATAACGTGGCCGTCTACACAACAACTGATAATGATTTTAATAAATAGAATAAAAATTAACAAGAGGTCAATATTAATTTTAATAGTCACTCTTCTTTATCACTACATGCTTCGATTGTACAGCGCATCAATAGGTGGCTCACATGATCTGTGCGATCGAACCGTGACGTGGTATAAATAACAACAATACAATTTAATATTGATTTATTAATCTGCATCTTATTTTATTGGGCCCAGTTGCCATGATATACACACCAAATTTCAGAAAAATTGGTTCAGGCATTCAGAAGTGTATAGGGGAAGGATACATAAATAGACAGACAGTAGGATGATCTCATAAAAAGCCTAATTTTATGGTCATGCTTTCGATTCCCGATGAGGTCATTGGATTTTTCAATTTACCTAATCCTTTCAGCCGCACTATGACCCTGGGGTCGACTCAGCCTCTAATACAAATGAATACCAAGAATCTTCCTGGGGGGTGGGGTAAAGGGCAGCTGGCCAGCGCGTAAGGCTGACAACCTCACCGACATCTGTGAACCGACTATCTAAAAAATGTCGGAGCCTCGACGTCTCACAATCCTATGGGCCTCCACGGCCTGTTACAGGGATAGTTTTTGCCGTTAAGATTTGTAAATACACTTAACTTACCTTCTGTTTAATTATAAAAACTATAAGTCTTGCAGAAAAAGTGTACTGAACATAAAATATGCGATTTATTCTCTTGTGCAACGTTTGTTCAATTTTTGTTCTGATAAATATTTAGTGTGTCGAGCCGGGATAACTCGGTCAGCATAGCGACGGGCTACAGGCTGGACGGTCAAGGAACTGGGTTTCGATTCTAGACAGGGGAAAGAATTTAACTTCACAGCGTTCATTTTTCTTTTCTACAGCTGTTATCCGAAACACTTTTCTGTCCGATAAACATCTCGCGAGTTCCGAAAGAGAGACACGCGAACACGCATGTGTCTTCCTGTTTTTATTATAGACGCCTAATTTATATTTAAACAGGTTATTAGCTCAGTCAGTATGACAGATTACGGGCTGGACGGCCGAGGAATTTGGGTTCGAGACCACAGATAGGCAAAAGATTTTTGCATTCTCCAAACGTCCGTACCAGCTGTGAGGCCCAGGCATCCAACTGGAACCGGATTTCATCCCCCGATGGATAACGCAACGGGGCGTCACCCCGACCTCCACCTAGTACCGATGCTACGAATGCGAGGAGATAATCCACTCTCCTATATTTTCATTGCGTGGTGCTGCTTAATTCGGCTGAGAGACAACATTGCCTTTATCTTTACATTGCGCTATGTTACTTTCGTGTAGGAGCCGGGATAACTCAGTCGGTACAGTGACGGGCTACGTTCTGGGCGGCCGGGGTTCGATTCCCGGCATGGGCAAGAGTTTTGTATCCTCCATAGCGTCCGAACACGACCTGGGGTCCATCCAGTCTCCTATCCAATACAAGTGGGAGCTCTAGCGCCGGGAGTAAAGCGGCCAGAACGTGAAGCTGACCACTCACTTCCATCTAGTTTCGAGGTCAAGAATTGTGGAGCTATACCTCCGCTCCCCCATATGCCTTCATGTCATACGGCTTAAGGAAAACTTTTTACCTTTTTAATGTTATTTTTGTGTTTAGTGAAGCGCATGCAACTTGGGTTACGATCAGTTTAACTGTGGTCGTGTTTCTGCGAGCCCCTAACTTCCCAAAAGACCTTTGTCTTTCTAGTGGGGATGTTTTCCAGGACCTTAAACCTCACGCCTGTCGAGAACTTTTCCACTTCGAGGTCATTTCAGACAAAAACGGTCTTTCAAAAGACCAATTTCTGAAGGCAGACATAACTATCTCCGCGAAACTGAGTCCTTCTTAATAAGCTATGGAGTCCTCAGCTACTCAAAAAATTTCTCAACATTTTATGGAAGCAGAAAATTAGATAAAATACCGTGTTCACTACAGCCGGTCACTGGTTTCCGTCCTGAACAAGACGCATTCAGTTCATACCTTTCAGTGCTACTGCTTTACTGGTAAGCTTCAATGAACTGTCAACCCTTTGTTTCGTGAAGATTTCTTGACTAGTTAAATCTGAGCCAAAAAAAATGCACACACGACCACTGCTCTCTTATTTTCCTTTTAGAGCATCAGACAAAATGACCTTGACCCGTGTTCTTCCAATATGTATAGATATATTTCTTATCTAATTGTGGCAAAATTATCGCTCTGTCCCTTCGTTAATCGGCGCAGAACTTCGGCGTCACGATCATGCACACTCAGTAAGGGACCTGTGGCTGAAGTCAGCTCCAGCCTGTGAGGCTGCACGCAAGGTCACAAAGGGCACCTAACGTTCTCGTCTCATTCCGCCTGCTAGGATGTTGTGATGTCATGCATGGCCTCGTCACGTGTTCTTTTTATCTCTTCCCCCCTCGCCCCTTCGGGTATGCCAGTTGTAAAAGTGTGAGAATACATTTCGGCTGCGTTCCAATGTAAATACTAATCATAAAAGCGTGCAAAAATGAGACTTCTATCTTGGGACGATGGGAATGACGCAGTCTGATCAAAAACAATTAAATTACATAGCGTCTTTTTTATTTTCTTATTCGTCTTCGAGGCTTACAGATTAGGACCTTTGACCTATATCAAACTATGAGCACTCTGAGATCTTTGTATACTTCATTGGGCGGGGATCAGCCCATCGCGGACCTACACAGAACTGCATTCCAATCCATGGAGACAGTACATGTTTTAATCCGAGCGGTCACTGTAATCCCCATTTTAGCCTACTTGCTGCCTGTGTGTACCCTCTAACGGTGCTAGGCAACGGCTGGGTAAAAACTTTCCCGCAGTATCGAATACACATGCAACAATATAAGAATTTTTAGGCGCGGTGTTTTATTTGAGGTCCGTGTCGTATCAAATGCAGTCAAGCGAGACTTGGAATCAAGAATAACTGTACTGGCGACGACCAGTAGCAATTTACCTGACCTGAGTAGTTCTTCCGACAATTTTTTGTTTTATTTCAAACGCACTTTTATTGAGATCGAAGTAACCTGTCAACATCGTAAGCAATATACAGGGTGTCCCAGGAGGAATGTGCCAGACTTCGGGAGGGTGTTCCTTATGTTAAAGTATGCCGATATAACCCGAAACACCTATGTCCAAAGTTGAACGGTTATGGAGATAATGGCCCGAGAAAAATGTGGTCTTCTGGCGGGTCCACGCACTTTACCTGTCAGCTGACTAGTCTTATCTATGTCTGTCCTTGAATGTGGTGATGACGGCTCACGTTAGCCCCACACACTCGCCTACCAGAACGCGCAGTCAGCAATGTTACGTCAGTGCTTGCCATTCATGTGTCATGTATAGTACTTAGAACCCTAACGACAACTTTGACATGGCGTACGAGTTTTTTTTTGTAGTTCAATTTAATGGCTTCATGTCACTCACAAGTTAGTTTGATGTTATGTACATTTTTAACATTACAGAAACCACATATTCCTGCCAATTTTAATATGTATTTGGTAATCAACAAGTGTGTAACACCTGTCAAAGTTTCACACTTCTCTGGCCATTATCTCCGTAACCGTTCAACTTTGGACATAGGTGTTTTGGGTTATATCGGCATACTTTAACATAAGGAACACCCTCCCGAAGTCTGGCACATTCCTCCTGGGACATCCTGTATACAGTTGCCCAACGGACGCAACTAACAAGAGGCTCGTAGTCTGATTCCCAGAATATTGGCCAGGGCGATAATTACTCTGAGGCCTGTCTTGAATTTACTCACTTTCGTCATAGGAATATTGTGAACTCACTCACACATGGAACTCAGCCCCTCACGAGAGGCCACCAATTGTGCAGCCACTCAAGAACTTCCAGGCATTTATGGAACCCGAAGGTTCATAACTGTGTTCACAAGAGCCCTCTACTGGTCCCTATCCTAAGCCAGATAAATCCAAACCACACCACTCCACCCTATCTCTCTAAGATCCATTTTAATATTATCCTCCAATCTACGTCTAGGCCTTTCTAATGGTCTTTTTCTTTCTGGCTTTCCCATTGAAGTATTTTTTCACATAAGGTAATAATATTGTCATCTAAGGAGTGACAATAGACGGAGCTTGAATTGGTGAATAGATACAAATCACTACACGCTACGTCTTCTCAGTTTGCTTACACTAGTCGTTTGCTGGTAACGGATCTCAACAATTAAGATTCTCCAGCTTCTGTGCTCACGTCGTTACTGTCCGGCGAATATCCCGCAACTGAACTCAATCAGCCGGTCTGGGGTACTCGCTAGATAGCCCTGGAGCGAACTCAACAGAAAACACCACCTCCAACAATTCTCTTAATATTGTCATGGGCGGTTAGCCTAGCGATAGCCCGGATATCATTTCCGAAGGAATGTGTTTACCGAGCCGTTGCTCAGAAACTGCCGTTTGTTTATTTGCTTATTGCACACTAACGGCTGTACCAGTTATTTGCTTCGAGGTATTTGCCTAGCAATGGCCAATATGCCACAATATTATGATTATTATCTCATGACACAAGACACGCATAGGTCTGCTTAAAAGACATTAAATTTGTCCGATTTGGTATGTGGGTTATTGACGATGCTCTTAGTAACTTGACTATATACAATATAGCATTAGGAATATCCATGAATGATGAACTGATATAAATATCCGAAGGAGTGGCACTGGCATGATTAAAGCATGATCCAGGTATTTTCTGAAGACATTAGGAAAACCATTAGGAACCTCAACCAGGAAACAGACTGCCCAGAGAAGGTTCAACCGAACACAACCCGAATACGAATCCAGCGCGTTACCGTTACGCCGACAAGTCCAGTAATTTGCCCGAATAGAACACGACACTAAACAACTACACGCATGCCTTGCATTGCACAATACAATGATGAGTTCTTAATAATATTTCATTTAAAAAAAAACAGGAGAGGTTTCTTACAAGTCACACATTTCTATTCACAAGAACACCACTGCATCCCAAAATTAAGATGTAACATAACAAAGGTTAAGTCACAGGTTTGTTATTTGCTTAAACAGATGACACAGAACGAGTACAAAGTGTGTGGCCATGGTCCAAGATGGGCAAGTGACGTACAATGTTGACCATGACCAGTTCACAAAACTCTGCTGCGCTTCGTTCCATCACGTAGACACTCATTCTTGGCTCCCGAAACACCGGGCTCATCAGAGAGGACATACATATCGCCCTGAGACAGCTGAGTTTTAATATCCGAAACGTTGCACCCACCAAGATATGTCTCATAACTTCCAAACCATGAATGTACCAAGACATATCTCGTGGTTTGCTTCAGATACTACGGAGTTCTACACATAAACTAACAAAATTCGCTTCAAATTTCAACACAGATTATTAAGACAAACATCATCCAAAATATCTAACCTCAGTAACTTCAAGAAGTTCTGTAAAGGCAGCCACATTTAAATTGAGATGTTAAACTTTACAAAACAACATATTCGGCGGTGCTGCTATCTAGAGGAATGTTTTTTTTCGGCAAAGGTGGACACTGCAATACCAACTGAAGCATACCACACACTGACACATCTTCTGTTCATATACGTAACTAATAGTAAATGGTTCATACATAACGACATAAAAGCATGCGCCAGCCTTTTGTATACAAATATTTTCCTTTTTAAAGCCACACAATTTCGTATTATCAAATCAATCCTCAAAATTAATTTATCAAAAATTTTAGACCACATTCCGTGGATCTAATTTTTTTTAATTCGCTTAGTGGGGGGTGGAGTCCAACTGGGTCCACTCGGCACGGTGGCCACTGATTGGCCTATTGTAGCCTACCCCAAGTGATTATGATGATGGAGAATTTGGTGGAATGAAGATTGGCAGGGGAAACCGAAGTAATCTGAGAAAACCTGCCCCAGCGCCACTTTGTCCACCACAAATCCCATTTGACCAGAACCGGGATCAAACCGCTTGAGCTATGGCGCGGCCTGATTCCGTGGATCTGACTTCTACAAGCCGGTCACCGTGGCCGCGCGGTGTAAGGCATGAACTGGCTTCGCTCGCTCGGACGCTGGGATCGTGGGTTCGAATAATAAATTGGAAAGGAGGCGGAAGGAAGCATAATGCCCTAAACTGGGGTGCTATCCTGGCATATTCCAGGAGGAACTGAAGAAATCCACGGCAAATCTCAATCTGAACAATCAACGCCCTGGTCAAGATTCGAACCAAGTAGCTCAAGAATGCAAGCCATAAGCGTTTACGCTACGGCCGGCATGCTCGATACACAGACCCACTGACGTCATAAATCACATGACAGCTCTCACAGCAGGTTTACTTACTCCAGCTGAAATACATTTCGATCCAATGGGGGGTCGCTCCATTGTGCCTAAGACACGCGCACATAATGAACTTCACATCTATCAATCTCCATTGCAATTTATGAATGTTTCATGTCAAAGTTTAGCCTTTTGGATGGCGAAACTTTGTGGAACAGAGTTTAAAGGCCGCCCGAACTTCGGGTAATTACCTCAAAATAAAAATATAACCAGGAAGTAAATACTTAAGACTAAAGTACGAACTTATATGCCGGCACGCGGTAGAGTGGTTGGTTGAGACATTATGCTACATGTCGGAAGGTCGTGGGTTCAATTCCCGATGAGGTCATTGGATTTTTCAATTGACCTAATCCTTCCAGCCGCACTATAACCCTGGGGTCGACTCAGCCTCTAGCAGAAATGAGTACCACGAATTTTCCTGAGGGGAAAGGATGGCCGGCCGGCGCGTTACCGCCATCTGTGAGCCGATTGTCTAGAAAATGTGGAAGCCTCGACGGCTCACAACCCTATGGGCCTCCAAAGCCTCTTACAGGGATAGCTTTACCTTTACCTTTATCAACTTATCTTGCTACATGTATAAGACTATGAATAAATTATAAGTTACTTTAGGTTCTTGGTTAAGCGGGAGCTCTGTTTGCTGCTTGCCTTGGCTTACTTTTTGACCCTGAATTAGGAGACAAAACAAATGTCAGTGAACTTCTACCGGACTATAAGGCGTCACATCCCAGAGAACAGTAGTCTACACAATAAACGCTGTGGCAGTCTGGGTGCTGCTCTTCGGCCCTGAAGATGAAGGCACTTCATTTCCTCTGAAAAGCTGATGAATTTCTATGGGACTGCACAAGCGGCCTCCGTGGTCTAGGGGTAACGTTCCCACCTCATGACTCAAGGTACGCGGGTTCAAACCCGTTGGAGGTCGTGGAATTTTTAAGGGTGGAAAAAATTCAGGGAACAAGTCCTCCGGGAGGGACTTTAAGCCGTGTGTCCCATGNAATAATAATAATAATGAGACTGCACAGGGTCACATCCCAGAAGACGGTACTCTTCATACGTGCCGATGTGAGGGTCTCAAGTCCAACAAATGCTGACTCACTCAGCTGAACACTCAGAGAAAAATTCAGCTTCTGAAATACGACATTTCTGCACAAGATACGCCGTGCCAATCCATGTCGCTGCAACTGTTCATCGTACTGTATAATAGTGTCACGTACCATGTGTGACTAAAGACGGTGTTTGGATTGGTGAATAGACTGACTACAAAAAACTATAACACTATCGCTATTTCCACAATTTACAGTTCACTAGAGCACACAGTCTAGTGTTCTCAGTCTGTTACTAGACGTTTCCTGGTAATGGCTACAACAATGGCTATTCCTCTGCCTCTGGCTCAAGTCCTCTCTTCACAGTCTCCGGTACTATCAACTGACAACTGACTAAGCTCTAAGCTTGTCCCTTGTGTATAACATATCGGCATGGACCACATAGAAAACACAGCTCTTTTATTGTTGCGTTCGGTTCTGTTGTTGCGGGGGCGTGATTACTGATCCGTTGCCTAGAAACGGTCCTGCTATATGCGCCCATCTCGCGGTCGTTACATAGCAACGGCTCTACACGCTACTGCACACGATATAATTCACTCTTCAGCATGTTTGGAGAAATCAAAAAGAAGCACGGGAAAGTATATTACCGAACAAATACGACGGTTATTCCAGTGGGTGACTTCAGAAGTATGGGTCTGTCGAACCACGTATGTACGTGTTCATGGCGTGGTGCTCAATTAATTAGCAATTACATATCGTGCATCCAATTTCCGAATGATCAGTTCTCGAGGAACATGAATATGTCGTCAGGATTGCTGGGTTTTTGGTCTTTGTCCATCGTCTGGTATTCTAAAAAAAACACGAAAGAACACAACGTTTCGGAAACTGGATCTGTTTCCGTCCTTAAGTGAAGTGGGAGGCACCTGCTCTGTTGGGTCCGTTATGTCGTTCTCTTGTGTTCTTTAAATTTCAGTTGATAGACAAGAACCAAAATCCCAGTAAACCTGACTTTTACACACCGTCGTCAGAACCTTTCACAATCTACCAGGAGTACACCTTGTATTGCATGAGGCAGACTCATATTGTGGTCTTCAACAAACAAACTCCGTGGCCTGTAGTCCGCAAGCGAACTATACCGACCGAGCGACGTCCGCTTGTCGACGAAGTTAGTACCAACTTTTGCGGATTGAGGGTGTCTTGTGGTCAGCGCAACGGATCCCCATGACCGTTTTTCTAGACTGAAGCCTCTATTTCCTTGAAATAACTCCTTAATTATCCGCACGAGGCTGAATGGACCCCCGTACCAGACCCACTACTTCTCAGAAAATCTGGTAGCGCCAGGAATCGAACCCGGGACCTCTGGATGTGTAGCCAGGAACTCTGACCATTAGAACACAGTATTGTGGTCTTCAGTGTTCTGAAAATAGAGGTCGTATTTACATCCGAAATTTTGGTGCCTACTTCTTCAGGTCATTAATAGACAGACATCAACGGACACTGGTCAGGGAACGATACCATATTAGTTTCCTACTGGACGAAGGACCTTCGAACCGCGCTTACGTCATGATACTGTCTCACGGAATAGAGATGTCACTGGGGAGGTAAAGTGGGGGAAGGCGCGCAACTCACGACAAACTCACAGAGCGAAGGAGTGGGGGCGGGGAATGCCCATTGAAATGTCTATTCCGACACACAGTAAATGTTACTTGGAATCGAATTTGAAACGGAATATGCGTGCACAATGATGTGACTGTGAAGTATGTACATGTTTTATGGTAAAAAAAATAAAGCTCTTCCTATGATTAATTAGTTATGCACTATGCCAATAAGGACATATGGGGGAGTGGAGTTATACCCCACCTTTCTTGACCTCGGCTCTGGATGGAGGTGAGTGGTCAGCTTGACGGTATCACATCCAAAGAAACCACAATATCAATATGAAAGTCAGATTTGAGCATCATATTGTGACGTGTTGGGCAATGGAGGACAACCCCTCACCCCGCCAGCGGTGACGTAACACTTTCGGAGCGTTGCCGTTGCTACGGTAATAAGCCAGTCAACACCCCGCCTCTCCCCGCGGTGACGTAACACGGGATGCCGCCGTAGCTACACAGCAGGAAACAACTCCCGACAGCGTTGCTAGCAACACGGCGGCAGACAACAGTGGTGCCTATTACGTGGTTGTTTTCTGTGTTGTCCGGAACGGGGCTAAATAAAGAGCAGCGAACACTATTCGCAGTCAGTTCTCAAGTTACGAGTTAGCCAGGCAGTCAACCTTTCAGTTGTAGTCTAGCATTTCAGTCTAGTATTTGTGATACTGCCGATGGCAGTAATTGTCAGATTGTAAACTGTGTGATTGCAAGAGCGAGTGTGAAATAAAATTCGCTATACCCAATAAGGCGTGAAGTTATTTGTCGCGTTATACACCCAACACGTGACAATATAAACTAGGAATTATAGTGGAATGGCAGGAACTGAAATTAAAATCAGTGACAACTTGGGTCTAAAAAAATAACAAAACATGTTGAGCGTATGGGTTTTTTCCTCCGACTAATTTTCCTAAATGACTACAAACATTTCTTTTTCAATTAATGGAACAACGTTAACTGACAACCGAGGACAAAAAGTGAACGTTGATTTGCGCAGTTGGTGCAAGAATATGAAATTACGCGTATTATCGCAGAACATGGCGTCGTGTCGCGATTTGTATTAATGAAATGTTAGAGGCTGTACAGCGGTTGGAGGGAAGAGCTGGGGCGGTGTTGCACGCACACAAACAGAACACAAGGCAACAAATGCAGAGGGCCATTGGTTAGACAAATGTTAATGTTCTCTGGTGACACAAACGCAAGTGACAAAGCAAACATGTTTGCGCAAAAGCGCACAGACAATGACAACGACTGGGCGTATTCACGCATCCTCTCTCCATAGTTTAGTTAGTTTTCTTTCAGTTTCTTGGGGTGGGGTGGGGTGAGAGTGAGCCCATTTGGTATGTCGGCCACTAATTTTCCTACTGTACAGCCCCGGATGATAGATGATGATGAATGTGGAACAGTCGATGGAATGAGAATTGGCAAGGGAAACCGAAGTGCTAGGAGAAAGCCTGCCGCGGTGCCACTTTGCCCACCACAAATCTCACATGTCTTGACCTGGGCTAGAACCCGGGCCGTCGCAATGAGACGCCGGCGACTAACCGCCTGAGCTATGGCACGGCCATCCTCTTTCTTCCGTCAGTCATGGGCTACATTCAAGTCTAGACACTGATGAGTATTATCTTCTGAGGATGTGACGCCGTCTAGTCCGGCAGAAGTTCAATGACGTTGCTCCAAAATACCGGTGAACATTTATCGGACTACACGGCGTCATATTCCAGAAGTTAATATAGTCTTCATAGTCATCGCTATGAGAACCGATTCCATAAAGATTCTGAAAGTCTGATATGTCGCGCAGATAAATGGCATCTGTAAGGTGTTGCGGCATGTGACGCCGTGTAGGTTCTCCGTAGGTTATTTAAGGACGATTTCAGTATCGAGACTACATACTGCTTCCGACTAGGGTCAGGCACAGAGTGAGAGCCCGCTCGAGTCACCTCCCAGTAGTGGGGGAGTGACCAATAACAGTCAGACCTCTTCTCTCGGCGAAGTGGAGGCCCCTTTTCAAAACACTTAGTCTTGAAAAGAAAATTATGTTCATCGGTCCAGACGGGACCCGAAACGAAAACTGTGTTGGCGAGGACCAGCAGGAATTTACCCAACCGACCCAGACTACATAGCGTCGGTTGACGGGATGACAGATGAACGATGAATTGTAAATGATCTGGAAGGAAGTGGTAGTGACCTAATCGAGGTACCATCCCAGCATTTGCCTGGGAAGTCTGAGAAAGACCACGAAAACCCTCAACCGATGTCTCAGCTCGAACCAAGTACGTGCCGAATATAAACCTACAGCATTTCTAGACAAAATTGTTTGGTGACGCAGAGTAGTTTGATATATACCAGTGTTTCGGAGGAATCTGTGCTTCTGTCTTCAGAGTAGAAGAGTGAAGATAGTGGCAGCAGGTTCCTCTGAAACAACGGTACCTGTTTTCTAAATTACGCGGCGTTACATCCAACAGGATCATAATCTTAATAATCACAGCAGTTAGAACCTTAACAATTCTGGCGCCGTCACTAGACCCGATATCTCAACATATTCGTACACCACACAGCGCAGGGCTCTTCCTCCAGCATACCAGAAGGAACGGCTTAACACACGGCTCTACAGCTGAGATGAAAACAAAAGTAAAAGAAAGCAGCTTATTAATACGTCCAAGTACAAGTTTTTGACATGTCTCTTGCGTACAGTGCGAGAACAGATATACACGAACAAATAATTGACGCTAATTATTTGTACACGCAAGATAACAACATTGAAACATGGCCCCCAGCCTCTTGCAGACGTTACAGAGCTGCGTGGCCTCCACAAGGTCCCACAGGTCCTACACCCGCTTGCTTGCTTCTGCCTGACCCAGCTAATCTGCCCTCTGACGTCACAATGTATAATGTTCTCACGTATCACCGGGCATGTTCTTAACGGCACGGGAAACGCAAAGAAAATGCCTGATGTAGGAGATTATTCACAGTGCACGCACAATTTTAGATGCGGGACAGACAACACACAAGAGGAGAGAGAGACAAATCATTTTTAGAATAAAATATTTGCTAAGGCACATATTATCCTTCTAAGCACGCAGATTGAATTTCAGAAACTAAGTTGTACTTCCACGCCAGCTACCGGGATAAATATGCATTCCTCAAGAGTTAGGAAGGAATTTATTACTGTTATTAGTATTGGAGCCGGGTTAGCTCAGTATAACGACTGGCTACGAACTGGACGGCTGAGGGGTCGGAGTTCGAGTCCCGTAGGATCAAGAATTTTCTCTCCTCCATGTCGTTCAGACCGGCTCTGGGATCCACCCAATCTCTTATACAATGGGTACCAGGGGCTCTTTCACGGAGGTAAAGCGGCCGGGGGGTGAAGCTGACCACCCACCTCCAACTACTGCCAAGGTCAACAAAATGTGGATCTACACATCCACTCCCCCCATACACTTCATGGCGTAGTGCTTAATTTGTTAAGCACAGGGACAACTTTACCTGTTTCAGNCGCTCGGCTACCGTGACCGGCCAGGGACAACTTTACCTTTATTATTATTATTATTATTATTATTATTATTATTATTATTATTACTGTTGTTGTTGTTATTATTATTATTACGACTCTCATGTACAGTCTTCGGCTTCAATACTACACAGAATAAGCAGGTGTTCCTGTTATCCGCCCGGGACATGGTTTCATTAATTGTCAACACCGTAATGTAGATTATGTAAAACTTTGAAGAAGGAATCATAGAAATTAATAAAATGTAATCATGTAATTAAAAAAAGATATTGGGAATGAGGATTTGAATCTCGACTACAGTACTTATACTTCGCTTCAATAGCCTCGTCTATCGTACATTTTGGCAGAAGTACGGAGTATATCATAATATCTTTCAATTCTCTCTCTTAGATCCACGATAAGATACAGAAAACTGAGAGAGAAGAACACTTATACATATTGTGGCATATAGACCCGTTTCTATGCAACGACCGCGAAATAAGCAACTATACAACAACCGTTGCTAGGTAATGGTCGCAACAGATTCATGACACACAACAATGGAGCAACCGGGAGTCGGCGTTCTCTATGCAGTCCGTGCGACAGCTACGTGGCGCAAAAATAGAAGTACTGATGGGAGAAGTGTTTTCTATGCAGTCCGTGCCAAGGCTATATAACGAGGAGCATCTGCGATTAAGAGAGACGGCAGTTAGAAGAGTCCGTCCATTAAGGACGTGAACACGGAAGCTGAGGAAGCTACGGTGTTGAAAACCGTTACTAGGTGACAACCGGTGAAGATACAGCAGACTGAGGAGACTTAGTGCGTGCTGTAGTGAATTATACAGTGCGTGAACGGGCGATAGGGCTATTGTTGCTTGTTACGGTCTGACAAGTGTTCAATAAATTCAATTACAAATCCAAACCCCGTCTACAGTCACTCATACACGTGGCAATACATTAGACAGTTATTAGTAGGCGATCCAAAACGTCAATTTTCAATACAGATCCATTCTTCTTTATACAAAGAATATGCAGAACAGAAAAAAAAACGTAAAAATGTAAAATAAAGGTAGATCTGTCCCTATAACAGGCCGGAAAGACCCACAGGGTTGTCAGACGTCGAGGCTCCCTCATTTTCTATAGACAGTCGGCTCACAGATGGCCGTTACGCACCGGCCGGCCGCCCTTTACCCCCCAAGGAAGATCCCTGGTATTCATTTCTGTTAGAGACTGAGTCGATCCCAGGGCCATAATGCGGCTGGAAGGATTAGATAAACTGAAAAAATCCACCTCATCAGGGCTCGAACCTGCGACCTTCTATCTTGTAGCATAGTGTCTCAACCAACTACACTACCGTGTGCCCCGAAAGAGCTGTGAAGTTTGAAAATGAGAAAACCAATATGTCAGAATTTTGAGGTTCTCAGAGCGTTTATTCTGAAGAGTTCTATCTTCTGGGTTATAATGTTGTGTACTCCGTTAAAAGTCAAATGATGTTTAGGAGGAACATATCGCCTCCATCTTCGGGGTCGAATAATAAGCTAAGGAAGAAACCAACGCGAATGAAGGTAGCATGCACAGCTTTGCTTCTCTTATTCTTCGACCATGAACTTGGAGGCGACATATTCCTCCGCAACGTCGGTCGATTTTCAACAGCCTACATGGCATTATATCCCAGAAGACAGAATTATACCAACGTCTTAACCAGATCAGCAACATTCAACTTCATTAGAAAAAAACGCGCTGCACCACATACATTATTATATGGATATACTAGTGTAATATCCGTTGAAAATTCAACGGGACATTTCTTCATTTGTTATGCGAATTTTCGTATCTTCTATCCCCCCCTCCTTTCTGTCCCCTTCACCTGCTTCCCTCGTATCTCTCCATTACCTTAAAGCAATTTAGATATCACTCAAAACATGCAGCTGTAAAAGAAAATAATAAACATTAGCTGTAGTACGTCCTATATTATTTCAACGTTTCAAATCGCGTGAACCAAGCAGTTCCACATCCGTGACATAACGAAAAATTTTGATAACATAAACAATTTTCTGTGACTAACCGGTTATAAAGTAAATAAAATAAAAAATAAACATACAATTCTGTACAAGTTTAGGTTTCTTTATTGCTAGCGGAGTGGGACTAAGTCCCTTGTACTGCAGCCACTTCTGGCCTGTTGTACCAGCCCCAGATGATAGGTGAGGGTGATTGTGGAGCAATTGGTGGAAAGAAGATTGGCAGGGGAAACCGAAGTACTCGGAGAAAACCTGCCCCAGCGCCACTTTGTCCACCACAAATCCTACTTGACCAGACCCGGGATCGAACCCAGGCCGCGGCGGTGGGAAGCCAGCGACTAAGCGCTTGAGCTATGGCGCGGCCAAGTTTAGGTGTTAGTAAGCAAGAACCGAAACGGAACAGAGAAACAAGAAACAAGTGCAAACAGCTCAAAATAAAGCGAACACAACAAACTGGCTTCCGGTGTAGACTGGTATGTCATACCATTGTTTCGGGGGGGGGGGGTAATGCGCTACTATTTACTCCGAAATTTGTTCCTGGGTTATTTAACAACGTTTCCATTATCTAGACTGTATATAGTCGATGATAGGACGACGAATGAAGAATTGGAAAAGATTTGGAAGGAAGTGGTCGTGGCCAAACCGAGGTACTATCCTGGCACATGCTTGGCGGGCCTGGGAAAAATCATTAAATATCCCAGTCAGGATATGCGGTGTCACGGCCGAGATTCGAACCGAGGAATTTCCGAATACAAGTTAAGATCATTACCTCTGCAGCTACGGGCTCGACGACCGAGGGGTCACTGTTCGACTTCGTGGTAGGGTCAAGAATTCCCTCTTCTCCACGTCCAGACAGGCTTTGGGGTCCACCCAATCTTCTATACAATGGGTACCGGAGGCTTTTTCCCCAAAGGTAAAGTGGCCGGGGCGTGAATCTGACCACTCACCTCCAGGTAGTGCCGAGGTAAAAAAATATGGATCTATACATCCACTCCCTCATACTCCTTCGTGGTGTAGTGCTTAATCAGTTAAGCACAGGGACAAGTTTACCTTTTTTACCTTTCCTTCTGGACCCCTGTATCAAGTCCTAGCTTGGGGAATCAGCTGTTTTCATCCCCTAAAATGTAGGTAGCAGGTTCCTCCAAAACGTCGGCAATACGTACCATATTACACTGTTTCACTAAACGGGTAATGCTTGACTGGATTCTGGACGTGCTCGGTTCGAATCCCGGCCGGGTTACCAGAAATTCTGCCTGATATTTGTCGTGGCTTCCCTTAATTCTTACGGGCAAATAAGATCGTAAGTCGATTACACCACGACAACTTGCTTTCAAAGGCTTTACAATTCTCAATTCGACGCTGCGTGGAAGGGACGGCCAAAGTTAGCCAACATCAGGGACCAATATAATCTTCAGAAATTCGGAAGCCTCAAACAGACACGGACTGGATGATTTGGATTCATGTATTCCACACAGTAGATTTTTAGTGGTTAATGCATACGTAAAAAACGGACTGATTCTTTTTTCCGCGTGCCGCACCAACGTTTGAACAGAGCCGCATGCGGTTCGCGAGCAACAGTTTGACTACGTCTGGGATACAACGTAGATACTGTGAGCGCCGCAAAAAATAACCCACCAATCTACACGGTGTCATAACCCGGAAGATCACAAACCAAAACAGTTTCTTTTGCGTAAGAAACAAAGCCCAAACCAGATACTTTGGTCTTTGCTTTATTTTGTTTTGTTTCCCTGTCTGGCTTGTAGCCAGAATGGCACCGAGAGATAAGAAACATGGGTCCATGACGTCACAGAAGTCACATTATCATTGTCTGCAATGTTCTCTGCTCCCTTATCACCGCGAACACTTTGCATGGTCTGTATACATAATTACGACCGAAGGCCTTGGAAACTATGAATGGCTTATCGGTCTCTTGTACCACGTGAATATCACGCTGACATCTGTTGCTGGTTGATCAACTTGTTACATTTTCCTTCCTCGTGCCACACCATGTTTATCTTTCTACACTTCACCATAGTCTTTTTGTTGTTTCGTTAATTGCTCCCTCTAATTCCCGTGCCCCCAACGTTACGTCATAGCGTGACGCAAGTTGAAACCACACTCAATTAGAAGAAAAAGCAGTCATTTCATAAATGGCCTAACCTCACAGGACTTTAGCACAATAAGTCTTGAACTGTTTCGACCTGTTTTCCGTATGACCATCTCACATGAAGGATTTATGCTACAACTTATTTAGCAGCTCTGCATCAACTATCAGGATTCAATAGCTGAGGGAGCGTTTGTTGAGCGATTTAATCTACCAGTCCCTGCAAAGTACTGCTTTCTAGCCCAGCCAAAGCCCACTGCCATTTTAAAGAGTTACATATTCAGTGCTCCGTTTAGTTTTGATGGGAAAAACAATGTTACGAAAAGGTCGAACCAAGAAGATAAAAGAATGATATTAAAAAGAATCTAGGGATATGTGTCGTGAGGATGGGACGCTCCTTGCACTGGTGAAATACGAAATGAACAATAAGCAATTCAGGAAATTACACAACAAGGAACTTCATGAGTTTATAAAGAACGCCTAGCACTGTTGCGACAGTGAAATCTAGTTGGTTCCGATGAACTGAGTGTGTTCCTAGAATTGTTTTTATTTCTTGGAGTGGGGTGAGACCGAGTCCGCTTGGTACTGCGGCCACTAATTGGCCTACTGTACCAGCCCCAGATGAGTATGGAGCAGTCAGTAGAATGAAGATTGTCAGGGGAAACATAAATTGTTGTTGTTATTATTATATTATTATGGTTCTACAACCCTTTGATGGGCCTTGGCCGCCTTTTCAGTTTCTTGATCTTATACATAGTTGGTAGGACTCCTTAGACAGGGGATAAGCCCGTCGAAAGGCCTTCACCTGCATCCAGAACAACACAAACACAGAATAAATGCAAACAAGACAGACATCCATACCTTGAGCGGGGGTCGAACCCACGATCCCAGCGTTCGAGCTAGAGAAGGCAGTTCATGTCTTAGACCGCGCGGCGGGGAAACAGGAAGTACTCGGAGAAAACCTGCCCTAGTGCCATTTTGTCTGACACAAATCCCACATGACCTGACCAGGGATGTCGCTAGGATAGTGAGACAAGGAATGCATACATGTGTTACTCAGAATCTCTGGGAAATGCCAATTTGCAACACTCAACAGGAGCAGGGGATAACATACAGGGCCTTCGTGAGATCGTGGGGTGCAAAATGATCCCCAGCATTGGTCTGATACTTGGAGCGACTGGCAGTTGTCCCCGTGCACAACCTTAAGTAAATACAGAATGAAGAAAGAATGAGATGGGATGGGAGTTCGATGAAGCTGGCTCAGGATCGTGTCCAACGGCAGGCTCCTGCATAGCGGTGGCCAGCCTTCGGATAAAACTGTCAGTAGTTCGTGGTCGATCTGTCGAGCTGATCTGTTATGCGATGTAACGAAACTGAAATACTTATCCTTCCTTTTCATTCATTTGTGGGCACGCGGTAGGGTGGTTGGCTGACGCATTATGCTAGAAGCAGGAAAGGTCGCGGGTTCGATTCCCCATGAGGTCATTGAATTTTTCAATTGACCTAATCCTTCCAGCCGCACTGTGGCCCTGAGGCCGACTCAGCCTCTAACAGAAATGAGTACAGGAATCTTCCTGGGGGTAAAAGGCGGTCAGCCGGGGCGTAAGGCTGACAACCTTACCGCCATATGTGAGTCGATTCTCTAGAAAATGCGGAAACCTCGACGTTTCACAATCCTATGGGCCTCCACGGCCTGCTACAGGGATAGCTTGGCGCGTAAGGCTGACAACTTCACCGCCATCTGTGAGTCGATTCTCTAGAAAATGCGGAAACCTCGACGTTTCACAATCCTATGGGCCTCCACGGCCTGCTACAGGGATAGCTTGGCGCGTAAGGCTGACAACTTCACCGCCATCTGTGAGTCGATTCTCTAGAAAATGTGGAAATCTCAACGTTTCACAACCTTATGGGCCTCCACGGCCTGCTACAGGGATAGCTTGGCGCGTAAGGCTGACAACTTCACCGCCATCTGTGAGTCGATTCTCTAGAAAATGTGGAAATCTCAACGTTTCACAACCTTATGGGCCTCCACGGCCTGCTACAGGGATAGCTTTACCTTTTTTTACATCTCCAGTCATCTGAGTTCCGAAGTTCAATCAACTCAAGACTCAGAGCTTATCTTCACTTCTGCATTCATAATACAGCTGATCAATTTTTATTACATGTTTAAAACAGTACTGTAAATACAGACGACATATTACGAAACAGAATTGTGTATTCAAGGCGTTTTCATGGATAATATCCTATATATAGCTGCAAAATCTGGAGGTATCGTCATTAAAATCAAATATGATTATTTTGTACTTTAAGCCCGGTTACCGAACATTAAAAATGTGTTTATTGTGATACATCCAATAACCTAGCTGATACATACAAGGACTATCCATATCCCTGAGCAGGTTGGTGCAGCGGTACTGCTCCAGATTTGTATTTGGGTGGAGCTCGGTTCGAATCTCGGCTGGGACACCGGCTATCCTACGTGAGCTTTTTCGTGGTACTCCTCAGACTCTGCAGCCAAATGTTGGGATATTACTTCGATTATCCCACGACCTCTTCCTACCAGATCCTTTCCAATTTTGCCTTCATCAATAATGGGGGAGAAGAGGAATGTATATAGGAAAGCCAGAAGGAATGAGACCACTAGGAAGACCAAGATAGAGGTGGGTGAATAATATTAAAATGGATCTTAGAGAGATAGGATCAGATGGTACGGACTGGATCGGTCTGGTTCAGAATAGGGACCAGTGGAGGGCTCTTGTGAACAGGGTAATGAACCTCCGGGTTTCTTAAAGTTCTGGGAAGTTCTTGAGTAGCTACACAATTGGCGGCTTCTCAAGTAGGGCTCAGCTCCATGAATAAATAATCCTACTATTCGGAGCAAATGACAGCGTTATAAAATACCCCCCCCAAAAAAAAGCAACCCCAAACATTTGGTTCTTGGCATTACTGGGTTTTTTAATAACGTGGATTCAGTGATTGAGGTTAGCTCTTTCTAAATCACCCAGCAGAATGCTGTACATCCTTTAGAATCTATTTCGTTTTCACATTCTTCAGGCATTTTCAAAATAGTTTTGAATTATGTTGCTTTCTTCGTAGCTAGGGTATGCCGAGGATATAGCAACGAATAGTTCGAGTATAACCACGTAGGCGTTTGTCCACACTTGCTGTCTTCCTATCAACGATTACTGCCGCCGGCCTTGAATCCGTAATCTGAATTGTAGTGTGACAAGCCCAAGGACACAGGTACATATCGTGACATGAAGTCTCTGTTCCAGTTTGTGGAGCCAGAGGAAACGGTCGTTGCTATGGGCCGGAAGGTAAGTACGTTTCGGCAGCAATGAATACACGACTGCAGCAATAGAGGGATTCTTGGAGGCTGTGTTTTACATGCGGTCCGCACAAAGGATATAGAAGGAGGGCAGAAGGAAACCGTGTGGACGCGGGGTCGAATAACTTTACCGTAGCCATGCGAGTCGTAGGAGACGACGAAAAGGGAACCCTGTTCCTGGGGGATATAAATGGGCTACCCTGTTCCTGGTGGATATAAATGTGGGGACCTGGTACTCCAGGCTGGGAAAGTCTCTAATCTCAGAGAGTCAAATGTCATGAGTTCCTCAGGACTCGGACACGAGAACGAATGCGCTGGCGAAGGCCAGCAGACCCATCCTCTCGTCATAGAGGATGTTACATGAGGATTATGACAGCAGGGGTCCAGTTGCAAAAAAAATAAAAAAGAAGTCCCTGGTCGTGATCCTCAAGGGGTTTGACGCGACTCTCTCTCTGATTTGAGGCAATCGAGTTGTGAACAAACTGCCAGCTAACGAGGACTGTAGCCGTTGAACACGAAATATAACGAATCTACATTGTTGGGAGCCGTTATCAGGCGACGAATAGTGAAGACGAACTAAGAAGACTTAGCGTGTGCTGTAGTGAGCTGCGAAATGCGTAAATTAGCGACAGCGCTATAATTAATTGTTACGTTTTATAAGAGTTCAATAAAGTCAATTAACAATCCAAACCCCGGGTCTAGTCACTAAACACGTGAATATATATATATACATAAAATACATACATACTCGGAGTGCACGTACCCCCGCGGAATGCATAATTAAATTGGTTCATTCGTCCATCTTCACACACGAAACAAGGCGATAACTGCTGAATGGATTTTCATAAAATTTTGGATTGGTGAGGGCATTAACTAAACTTCATTATATAAACTAAACATACATTATATATTTAGCACAAATTCATTAAAAATAACGAACACTTTACATGGTGACATACATGTGCTGAACAATTTACCTAATTCCATGCAGCAGAGTTTGAGTAACCGACAGTTGCTCATCCATTCAAGAAGTCTCCAGAATTTTATGGAACGGTTCATTACCGTGTTCAAAACAGCCCGGCTTAAGCTCTCTACTAAAGCAGTGTTTCCAAACCTTTGTCAGACAACGGCCCGGTAAATTCTTTTTTCTATAAGAAGAGGGCCCGGGGGTTGAGGAACAGTGTTCAAGAGCATAAACCGTTAAATATTTATCGAAGCGTAAAATGTTCTTAACAAAATTCGCAGAGAAAACGGAATATTTTATGACCCCTTACAAACCTACACCGTCAGGACGCAGCCATTGCATTATGCACATGTGTCTGTAAGCAATCGATACGGCCTACGCATTCAAATCATTTACCCGTTATCTTGCGAAGTTGTCAATAACTCTATTAAGATGGACGGAAATGCAACATCGCTTGAAAGCCAGTCATCCATCCAAAAGCGAAAACATCGTCTCCTTCCAACAGAAGCTGAAGGAATTCGGCAGTGCAGACCATTGAGACCCTGAAGATGGTGTATAACACTCAGAATTACTGGGTTCTTGTCCTCTGTCCATCGTCCAGTATTCTAGATACTAGAAAATACAAAGTTTCGGAAACTAGCTCTGTTTCCGTCCTCAGGTGAGGGGGGAAGACGCCTACTCAGTTGGGTCGCTTAGAAAGAGCTAACCTCAATCACTGGATAGAATTTTGATCCAAAGTAAGTAAGTAAGGAAGGCCGCGCCATAGCTCAAGCGGTTAGTCGTTGGTCACTGGCTTCCCAACGCGGTGGCACGGGTTCGATCCCGGGTCTGGTCAAGTGGGATTTGTGGTGGAAAAAGTGGTGCTGGGGCGGGTTTTCTCCGAGTACTTCGGTTTCCCCTGCCAATCTTCATTCCACCAAATTCTTCATCATCATAATC
>NW_019731262.1:3599205-3602728 GCF_002891405.2 Cryptotermes secundus | reverse complement strand
GACCCCAGGGCCATAGTGCGGCCGGAAGGATTAGGTCAATTGAAAAAATCCAATGACCTCATAGGGACTTGAACCCACGACCTTCCGGCTTGTAGCATAGTGCCTCAACCAACTACGCTACCGCGTACCCTTAATTTTAATCCTAAGTAGACCACATTAAATCTTACACTACAACATATGTCTGGTACATGGACACTGACGTCACAGAGAAGTGCGCTGGCTCCAGGTTCTACCTTGATGTGCGGGTAGCAGTACGTGTCTACCAGACTAAACGGCGTAATCTTCACATTCATCGTCTTGAGAACATCAAATTTCATACACTGTAAAGAGAAATTGTACTGAATCGTAACTACGGCACTAGAGACTGTAACAGTTTCGTATGAATCATGAAATAACGAACTTCATAGAGCGACGTATTTCTTCGGACGCCAGAACGTCATGGAATCCAAAGTTTCTTTGTCGTGTTCACAACAGCCTGCCAATAGTCCTTATCCTGAGCCAGATGAATCCAGTCCACATCCTCAGACTCTCTTCCTTGAAAATCCATTTTTATATTATTCCACCACCTTGGCCTACGCCTAGGCATCTTCCTTACTGGTTTTCTTTTCAAATAGGACCCGGTATAGCGGCGGGCTATGGGCTGGACGACCGAGGGGTCGGAGTTCGAGTCCCGGTAGGGTCAAGAATTTTCATTTGTCCAATCGTCCAGACCGGGTAGTGGAGGCTCTTTCCCGGGGGTAAAGCGGCCAAGGCGTGAAGCTGACCACTCACCTCCAACTAGTGCAGAGGTGAAGAAAATATGGATCTAAACATCCACTCCCCCATACGTCTTCAAGGCGCAGTGCTTAATTAGTTAAACACAGGGACAATTCTACCTTTTTTCCCTTCCAAATACATCCGCCTCTCTCCCTTCCCGGATGCCGCATGACCGGTCCATCTCAACTTCCTTCATTTGCTCATCCTAATGGTAAAGAGATAAAGCTATCTCTGTAACAGGCCGTGGAAGCCCATAGGGTTGTGAGACGTCGAGGCTTCCACATTTTCTAGACAATCAGCTCACAGATGGCGGTGAGTTTGTCAGCCTTACGAGCCGGCCACCCTTTACTACCAGGAACAAACCTGGTACTCATTTCTGTTACAGCCTGAGTCGACCACAGGGTCACGTTGCAGCTGGAAGGAATAATTTTGTCGAAATGTCTGTTACATCCGCGCTCTTAAGTCCAGATATTTTACTTGGTACCATTTTCTCAAATGCCTATAGTCTAGGTCTCGTGTCCGTGGAAGGGTCTTTACAGCTATTTCGCAAATATGACATCTCCCTGCACAGCGCCCTTTAAACAATGTCTGAAAATGTAATCTACAACATGTAATACATCTCTGAGTAAGTTGTATCAAGCGGTAACAACTTCTGGCTTGTATTCAGTCACTGCCCGGTTCGAATCTCGACCGGGCACCGACTATCCTGACTCAGGCGTTTTATTCTTTTCCTCGGCCCTCTTGGCAAAAGACAACTAACTCCGCGGAGCTGAGACCTTCTTGAGAAGCTGCTAGTTGTGCAACTATTCAAGAGTTTTCCTACATTTTATGGATCCCGAAGGTTCATTATCGTGTTCACAAGAGTCCTCCACTGGTCCCTATCCTGAACCAGATCAATCCAGTCCACAGTATCCCATCCAGTCTCTCTAATGAATGAATGTATGAGGGGTAGGCCTTCTCGACCCTTGCACGGCGACCTACAGTGGTCTACTGTGCTTATCCCATCTCTCTCAGATACATCTTAATATTATCCTCCCATCTACATCTATGTCTTTCAAGTGGCCTCTTTCTTTCCGGCTTCCCCACCAAAATCCAATACGCATTCCTCCTCTTCCTATGCGTGCTACATTCCCGGCACATCTCATCCTCCTTGACTTGACTGGGCGAAGAGTACAGGTTATGAAGCTCCTCATTACGCAGGCAAATTCTAAGATAGTACTTTAAATTAGGTCACGACCGCTTCCTTCGAATTAATTATTCGCTATCATCAGATCATTCGATGTGATATATTGTAAGTCACTGGTGGCGTCATATCGGGAGGTGCGTCATCTTTAAGACAGTGACGTAGACGTCATATAATCAGAACGTTACCAGACGCTTTCAACATATAACGGAAGAAAATGGGAAATTCCACTGAACAAGACGTCTTCTGTAATGTGTCTGCTTCAGGTATTACGTATCCTCAACGATGTTTCGGACGAAGACATAAAAAGGCCGCACCATAGCTCAAGCGGTTAGTAGCTGGCTTCCCACCGTGGCGGCCCGGGTTCGATCCCAGGTCTGGTCAAGTGGGATTTGTGGTGGACAAAGTGGCGCTGGGGCAGGTTTTCTCCGAGTACTTCGGTTTCCCCTGCCAATCTTCATTCTACCAATTGCTCCACAATCACCCTCACCTATCATTTGGGGCTGGTACAATAGGCCAGAAGTGGCCGCAGTACAAGGGACTTAGTCCCACCCCACTAGCAATTAAAAAAAGAGACATGAAACGTCTTCCCCGCTCGGGCACTAGGATCGTAGGGTCGAATCCACTCAAGGCATGAATGTTCGTGTTTATGCTGTGTTTGTGTTGTTCTGTGTAGGTAGCGGCCTTGCGTCTGGCTGATCCCCCCTGTCCAAGGAGTCCTACCGACTGTCTAAGATTAAGAAACTGAAGCGAAACGAAGCGTTTCACTGATGCCCTATGCTTCAAATGGGAGCAACAGGGATGGATGGATGGACGGATGGGACGATAAATAGGCTCGTTGTGGCAATTTACTCACAGTCTTCAGATTTTACGCATAAGGTCAAATTCAGGATTAATTTCTTAAATAAAGAATGTTTTAGACATTTGGTAAGACTCCTAGGCCGCGTGACCGAGCCTCCGCAAGGCCTTATCTACACGGAACATTACAGACCCAGTGGAATTTAGCACATCCAAGCCCGAGTAGGAGTGGAACCCATGATCCTCATCCTATGACTAGCCTCTACTTCTGTTCGAACGCTTGGGCTGTGGAACTGTCAGCCGTTAGCGTGAACAATGTCTGCGATGTGGTTCAAGTGCCACTCTCCATTCAATTATTTACGGTCGCAAGAGGAAACTGGAGGCACTACCGGTGAACAATGTTAACAGCTGGTTTAGTATAAATCAGGCTTCTGCAGGTCTGGGCAGACAGGAGCTTCTGTTCAACTCGATGTTTTACAGGGCAAGGCTTCGTGACCCTAACAGGTAAGGGCTAGGAAAAGCAGGTACGTATCAGTCTGTCGGCAAAGACATTCAATTCCAAAATTTCACCAAAATGTGCGAAAGTCATTCACCAAGTGTATCTACTGCAGAAACGTAGATACAGAACGAAACGTACTTTCAGCTCCCAGTTACTTTTAAAGTAAATAAAAGAGTTAGGCCGCGCCATAGCTCAAGCGGTTATCCGCTGGCTTCCCGCCGCGGCGGCCGGGGTTCGATCCCGAGTATGGTCAAGTGGGATTTGTGGTAGACAAAGTGACGTTAGGA
>NW_019731262.1:3574569-3598988 GCF_002891405.2 Cryptotermes secundus | reverse complement strand
AACCGATGTTTCGGAGGATCGTATTGCTTCCGTCTTGAGGGTAGAAGATGGAGGCGATACGTTCCTCCGAAATGGCGGTTCACACGAGATCTACACGGCACCACATCCCAGAGGACGGCATTCTTCATAGTCACCGCCGTGAAAACCTCAAATCTTACAAAAGAGTTTATATCTGGATTTGGGGTTCTCACAGGGGTGGTTATGAATATAACGGCGTGTAGTCTGGTGAAAGTCAACCAAAGTTTCGGAGGAACAGGTCTTCATCCCCAGGGTCTAAGAGTAAGCCAAGCTATAAACAAAAACAGGCACAAAAATGCTATGATGGTATCTTGCTTGGCTTAGTCTTCGTCCCTGAAGATGGAGGCGATAAGTCCCTCCGAAACATCCGCTGACATTCGCCAGGCTACATTGCGTTATATCCTACAAGACAGAAGTCTTCGAAATAGTTTATATATCATATAAATATGTGCACTTCATTTTAATAACGTATGTGAAGGTAAAAGGTAAAATAGTCCTTGTGCTTAATTAGTGAAGCACTATGCCATGAAGACATATGGAGGAGTGGAGGTATAGTTCCACCATTCCGGGCCCCAGAGTAGGTCTGGAAACTGTGGAGAAGAGAAAATCTTGCACCTCCCGGGATCGAACCTGGGCCGTCAGAACATAGTCCGTCGCTTTACCGACTCCTTTAATAATGTACACACGGAAAAAAAAAATATATATATTTTTCCTTCCTTAAACTCGTAAAAACGTGTGTGACGCAATAAACCTATGATATAATTTTGGATTAAACTCTGAAGATGGAGGCAGAATGTTCTTCAGAAACATCGGTACCCGCCTACAAGCCCAGAAGGCTTACAATCGGTAGTTGGATGTTGGCCTATCGCGAATTAATATAATGAAAGGAAACAGAATAATTCAGCGGTATGATAACAAAATGACTTGGCTCCATGAAGTTGCTCTATCCTGCACTAATCGAGTTAACAGGTTCGAGTTAATGACGTCAGATGGAACCTTGACAAAACACTTACTCGCTACAGCCTACTAATAACAACATTTAAAACCGGGACGTCCGTATACACACAGATCTGCAAATAAACAGAGAAATAGCTGTCAGTTTTCACGTTACTGTTGATTTTAATGCATTCGGTTGAGTAACTGCCGGTGTGATTAATAGGACGTATGGCGCCCGTGAAGGCCGGCAGGTGGTTTCGGAAGTGTGCGTCCTTCACGAACATCAGTACAAAAGATGCACCTAAATGGAGTACATACAGGTACAGTGTTCTTTGTTCTTTCGCACGCCTCATTAGACTCTGAGCTTCTATTATCGCTGACACAAACGTCTATTTTTGCAAGGCTAATCTCACTGCAAATACCAATCAATTTCCAGAGATTCTTTTTCTTTACCTCTACTTAAGTACTCACCATATAAAAAAGCTTCAAATAAACTCTGATATTGTAATAAGAATATATTTATGCCAAACGTTCGCGGTAGCGTAGTTGGTTGGAGCACTACGCTACATGCCGGAAGCTCGCGGTTTGATTTCCCATGAGGTCATTGGATTTTTCAATTTACCTAATCCTTCCAGCCGCACTATGGCCTTGGGGTCAACTCAGCCTCTAACAGAAATGAGTACCACAAATCTTCCTGGGGGTAAAGGGCAGCCGGCGCGTTAGGTTGACAACTTCACCGCCACCTGTGAGCCGACTGTCTAGAAAATGTGGGAGCCTCGACGTCTCACAACCCTATGGGCCTACACGGCTTGTTACAGGGATAGATTTTTCTTCTTACTTTGCTTACAAACGTTCGAGAAGCCGCTTCTTAGAAACTGAAGTAAAATGTGTGACATGGAGGTCCTCATGTCCTTAGCCACTAGGATTTTTTTTTTCAAAAATGTGACGTCGTGTAGCCTGGTTGAAGTTTAACGATGTATCGGAGGACCATGCTGCCCCTATGTTCGTGGTAGAACAGTGTCTTCTACATGGCATCCATGGACGCCGATGGCGTGAGGGCAGACATCTCTACGATCTAGTATATTTGCAGAAAGATCAAAACTGGAAAAACTGAAGACACTATATCCAATACTAATGCAAAAAATAATAATTACAATAATAATGAGGAGCCGTCTGTGTCTCAATATAGAGACCCGCTTTATTTATGTGTAATATTTGGAGTGTGTGAGTCAGTGAGACTGCTAGAGTTACTGTGTTACAAAACCGTGAGGAATAGTGCAGATAAACTGAGAAGATTAGTGTGGAGTGATTGTAAAGTGTGAAAATTAGTAACAGTGTTATAATTATTTGTAGTTGCGATCTGTAAGTAACCAATAAATCCAGTTGCCAATCCAAATACGCGTCTTATTGTTAGTCACTGTGACACGTGACAATGTCTCCATGACGTGGTGCTTAATAAATTAAGTAAAGAGGTAATTTTACTTTTTTACGAGACACTGTAGGAGGGGTATAATTCGAATAGGGCTAACTCAGGTTTGTAACCTATCCGCGAAGCAATAAAATGTTCCATTGGTCGTTGCGTTAAGCTTTCTCTTTGTATGCATGTTATCATGATTATCATACGTGAAGATATAATGCGATATTATCAGGCGCCTGTGTGGAAATCTTTGTCGAAGATATCTTATCAGCAGCATAATTAAAAAGTGTAAAGTATCTGATAGCAGCACATTTATCGCCTAACTTAATAGTATAGTCCATAGCGTCAGCAGCAGATATCACAGCTGCTGGAAATAAAAGTTCCCACCTACCACACACGGGCCGGTCACGGTAGCCGAGCGGTCTAAGACATGTACTGTCTTCGCTCGCTTGGAAACCGGGATCGTGGGTTCGAATCCCACTCAGGGCATGGATGTTTAGTTTGTGTGCGTTTTTCTGGGTTTGTGTACAGGTAGAGGGCTTGCGACGAGCTGATCACCCGCCCAACAGGTCCTACCGAATGTGTGAGATCTAGAAAACCGAAGTGAACGGAGAAGTTCATGGAGGTAGGCCTAGGTTCACTGGGGCTGTAGTGCCTAGGGAAAAAAATCTACCACACACTGTGTGCCGGTATAGCGACTAGCTACTGGCTGGACGACCGAGGGGTCGATAAAGAACTTTCACTTCTCCACGTCGTCCAGACCGGCTCTGGAGTTCACCCAACCTCCTATACAATGGGTACCGGGGTCTCTTTCTCTGGGGGTAAAGCGGCCGGGGCGTGAAGCTGACCACTCACCTCCAGCTAGTGCCGAGGTTAAGAAAATGTGGATCTATACATCCACTCCCCCATTAGCCTCTTTTTTTAATTCGCTTAGGGGGGGGGGTGGAGTCCAACTGGGTCCACTCTGCACGGCGGCCACTGATTGGCCTATTGTACCTGCCCCGGGTGATTATGATGACGGAGAATTTTGTGGAATGAAGATTGGCAGGGGAAACGGAAGTACTTGGAGAAAATCCGCCCCAGCGCCACTTTGTCCACCACAAATCCCACTTGACCAGACCCAGGATCGAACCCGGGGCGCCGTGGTGGGAAGCCAGCGAGTAACCGCTTGAGCTATGGCGCGGCCTCCCATAAGCCTTCAAGGCGTAGTGCTTAGTTAGTTAAGCAAAGGGACAACTTTACCTTACACGACTTTATATCCCGGAAGAGAGAACTCATTCGCTTAGTTTATGTTAGCAAATTCCAGCCTTCAGGGTAGAGACTGGAAATGAAGGCATAATGTTCCTCCGAAACGCTGGTAACACCTACCAGACTACACCATCACATGACTCCACCCCACCCCCCTTTTATCGCCGCCGTGAAGGAATAAATCTCTTGCTTGGTTCTTTCGGCTTACTGAGGGCGAACAGTTACAATTTATTCGGACCTGCTGCTGTCCCAGTCTTCAGAAAATAGCCAAACACAAACTCAGGCGCAACACTGTTTGGGTATACTGATTTATTGCGGAGTGACAGAACAAGTTCGACTACATTTACTTGTCCTGTGATGTCATAAGTGTATCCGGATTTTCTGGTTTCGTAGCTTTCCGCTGTTCGTCGATCGGGCTGGCTGGCCGGCAGCGGTGTCCAGCTGGTCTTAAGAGAAATTCATACACCAAAGAAACTTGAGCCTGATGCCATAGCTGATAGGATAAGCTGGGTCCTGGTTCTTTCCAACAGATCAAGGAATACGCACGCCACTAGCAAATAAAACGAGACATCATATTCGTGTTAATGCAGAAGTTCTTTGCGTTCATGGACTTAACGTCACATTCGTTCACTGCCTTAACTTTACTCTCTGATAACTTCTTATTATATTGCCATGTGTATGAGTGGCTATAGACGGGGTCTGGACTGGTGAATACAATCATTGACCATTTATACACTCACGACTCGTGATTCCACTTTACAGCTCATTGACACACACAGACTAACGTCCTCAGTCTATTACAGTCTCCACCATCCGGTTCCTGGCAACGGATTTTAACACATGAACTATAACAATCTCATCGAATTACACACTCCAAATATCACACATAAAGTACTCTCTTCACAACCTGACTTTCAACTGAGCACTCTTGCAAATAACTAGTTGCCCCAAACCGTTCCGGTTATAGAGTCTCGGCATGGACCACACAGAAAACACCGCTCCTCTGTTGCTGTACCATTGCTGCTTTCGTGTCTGTTGCTGCGGGAACGTGGTAATTTGCTTATCTCGCGGTCGTTGCATGGTAACGGCTCTACACGCTACAATATAATTTTAACATCTTATTCAAACCACAAACCTCTTCCTGTAACTGTATTACAGGGTGACCCAAGACATTTTAGAAGTCACAGCCATGTTCATGATCACGTTAACGATCTCGACCTCAGGAGACGGTTTGTAAAAACAGGACCCAAATCCCAACGTTAGAATTTTCTTCCAATAAATCCACGAGGTTAGACTTCTTATGGTAAGCTAAAGATATACCTGGACTAAATTAGGCCTAATTAAGCACCATGTCATAAGATGCATAGGGAAGTGGAGGTGTAGCCCCAACATTCTTAAATTCACTGGCTAAAGGTGAGTGGTCAGCTTCATGCCTCTGCATCTTTACCCTCTGTTTTGAAAGGGGCAGGCTTTTGTTTTTGTTTTGAAAAACAAATATCTAAAATCCTTTTACTATTATGCTTCGGGGTTTTTTTTTATGATTTAAATTCAAAGGTTGGTAACATGGCGGTATAGTTTGAACTTAGTTGGATCACCCTGTAGTATGTACACAGCTTGTTCTTTTCCTGTTAATAATGCTGTGACGAAATAGAAGTTCATAATATTGTCACGATTTATGGGTGCTTATAGAAGGGGTATGGAGTGGTGAATGGATTTACTGACTACTTATACACATGACTTGGAACTACAAGTAATTCTAACGCTATCGCTGACCTCCACACTACAAGTCAGCACAGCACCCACTATGCCTCTTCCAGCCTGCTGTCTATGTCAGCCGTTCCCTGGCAACGGCTTCCAACATTAGAGATTCTTCAGCTTCACGCGCTCAGGTTCTCTTGTCACAGCCCCCGTGAAGAACTCTTGTCAACTCAACTATAGAGCCATCTCTTCTCAGCCTCCCTTGCCAAGCTCAACCGAACTGGTTGCTTCAAACTGTCCTGCTCATAACATCTCAGCACAGACCATATAGAAAACACCCCGATTTCACAGTAAGTCTATTGTTACATGCCTATTCGTTTCCGCGACAACGTATTTACCGAGCCGTTGCTCAGAATTATTATCATTATATTCGCCTATTGCATGGCAACGGCTGTACATGCTACAATATGAACAAAAATGGTACTAAATGAAACAATTTTATAACAGGACATGTAGTATTTGGGCTGTTCGTTCTCTAGCACAGAAGAAACTACAGTACATTAATGGGCTAGTGTAGGGATTGTAGGAGACGAATAAGTCATTCCAAGTATGATGTCATGTGGTCTCAAAGTGTATGGATCATGAAAACCAAATACAAATAGAGGCACGAAATGGACTCCTGACTAATGGCTACTAGGACGTTGGGCTTGAAATGGACCATTCCACGTCATCAAGTACCGATGTTAGGAACCATCATTTCAATTCCCATATATACCTACGTCATCGCAACATGGTGCTTGCGCACAGGGACATATTTGCTCTCTGCCCCCATAACAGAGTTCGTTGAGGCACTATGCTACAAGCCGGAAGGCCGTGGGTTCGATTCCCAATTAAGTCATTGGATTTTTCAATTGACCCAATCCTTGCAGCCACGCTACGTCCCTGGGGTTGACTCAATCTCTAACAGGAATGAATACCAAGAATCTTCCTGGGGGTAAAGAGCGGCCGGTGCGTAAGTCTTTCAGCCTCACTGCCATTTGTGAGCCGACTGTCTATGAAATGTGGGAGCCTTGAGGTGTCACAACCCTATGGGCCTCCAAGAACCTGTTACAGGGATGGCTTTACCTTTTTTCACATTACCTCCACAACAGCAAGACAAGAAATAAACGTTGCAAACATTTCCTACACGACTTATTGTTTTGGACATGTAACATACGCAGTATTGTTTGGGAATGCACTGCCTGTACACGAGTGACATCTAATAACAAGTTATTCTGGGACATCAACGTCACTTCACGTACGATTCTGCTAACCTCACTGCCCAGCTTCAAGAACAAGAAGAAAAGGAGGCGTCATAACATATTCCAAGAAATAGTCTTGAATGAGATAATCTGCTCTGAGGGGGGTCGTCAGGCATCCACGCACAGCTGTGGCAAGTCAGACGTGGGTGCTTTCGGAAAATGTGCTGCAGTAGGCGAAGCATTTCGCAAATTTCTGAGACTGTACAAGAATGCGTTATAGCATTTGTAGGCGTAGAGAGGCTGTAAAGCTACAGAGAGAGTCAGCAAATAGGTTACAAATGAAAGAAAAACAGCTGTAATGGATGTAATAGGTATTCTATGCGTATTACCAGGTAGCAGCACAGTTCAGCTTCATGACAGTCTGGGTAGCAAACGCGAATGAGCATACTCAGAGGCTGGTTTCAGTAGTCAAAATGGCGACCGTGCTTAAGGACCGTACTACCGAAGAGCAGCGTTCTGTTGTGCGTTTTCTGTTTTCAATATAACTCATTGAAAAAAATATTCATAAAGAAATGTTTCTTGTTTATGGCGAGAAGTGTTTTTTCCTGTAAAGCGGTTCACAAGTGGATCGAGAAACATGGCAGATGTTACGCTGAAGACCAAGAGGTTGAGACGGAGTTGCGGAAGTGGCTGAGACAACAGCCAAAAGACTTCTATGCTGGGGGTTTCGACGCAATGGCAAACCCATGGGACATGTGTATCAATGTTGGCGGATATGTCGAGAAATAAATTTCTTTTTCCCAGGTTCGAATATCACATGCTCTACGTTTTACATCCATTTGTGACCTATTTACTGACTCTCCCTCGCACTTCGATTTCTATTGTCACCATACAGCGCGGCAGGGACCTGCAACAATATGCAGAATAGCAATTTTCGTCACTATTAGGAACATTTAAAGTTTGCTGTAGGTGTAGAGAGGCTGTAAAGCTGTCAGGTTCCTGCTGTCACCATACATCATGGATTAAGGTTAGGCAAATTTGTCCCTGTGATTAATTAATTAAACACTATGCCATAAAGACGTATGGGGGAATGGAGGTATAGTTCCAACATTCTTGACCGATTGAAGTGAGTGGTCAGTTTCAAGTCCGCGTTACACCCGGGAACCCATTGGGCAGGCGGCTTGGTTGGCCTCAGAGCCGGTCTGGACTCTGAGGAGAAGAGAGAAATCCCTTTCCCTTGCCGGGAGTCGAAACCCGACCGTCCAGCCAGTAGTCTGTTACTTCATGGTGTGTCGAGTAAGTTTATGTATAATTTTAGAAGGTTGAGGTATACAAAGCTTAAGATCCCAGGGCTTAGGCAGCTCCAAGGTGGGTCCCTCTGTAAGTTATATTAAACAGAATTAGGAGCAGAAGGCGCGAAACGAAATTCCGGTTGAAGCTGAACTGGAACTGAATTAGAGTCTGAGGTTTTTTTTTTTTGAACCTCTCTAATAAGGAAAATCCTTATATGAAGATTGGATATGCATTTATTATTAGTTGCATGATTCAAGGAATATGAAATTGAGAAGGGAAAAAATTCAAGGTTAATTTCTGACTTCTATTAAAATGAAAGGAGCTGGACTTTTCAGTCGGCTACTTTCCTCAAGTTGGCAGACGTTTCCTCACAAGCGAAGAGCGCGTCTACATTTGCCACGCTCTACATTGCCGCTAGTCTGTGATGTTAACTCGCTTATTTGTAACGTGACGTCATCACCTCAGGACGAATTAACTAATAAGTTTCATCTGCTCCAGTTCTTCCATACATCTGCCTCTTCCGATAGTTTATCCTGAACATTGCAGAAACATGAAAGGGACGGCTTTCATACACTGGACAGTCCTGTCGCTGGAACTCTGTTCCTGGGCAAGAGGGACGGAAGGACATGTGCATATAGGGGTAGGACCATGACGCACCCGGATCAGATGGCACTACAACAGTTTCTTTTAAGCATATGTTTGTTTTCAGGTAGCGAAATATCAAAACTTGAATCAGGAGGAAATTAAGAAGAGACTGAACTCGAGTAGTGCTTGCTACCATTCAGACCAGAACCTTTTGATTCCCTGTCGCTGCCCAAGCAAACAAATTAGAATATACAAAACCGTAATTTTGCCTGTGGTTCTATACAGGTGTGAAACTTGTTCCCTGACATTAAGGGAGGAACATAGACTGAGGGTGTTTGAGAACATGGTGCTGAGGAGAATATTTGGACCGAAGCGAGATGAAGCGACAGGAGGTTGGAGAAAACTGCATAATGAGGATCTTCGTAACTTGTACTCTTCTCCAAGTATAATTAGAATGATCAAGTCAAGGTGGATGAGTTTAGCAGGGCATGTAGCACGAATAGGGAAGAATAATGCATATAGGATACTGGTAGGAAAGCCAGAAAGAAAGAGGTCACTAGGAAGACCAAGACGTAGGTGGGTGGATAATATTAAAATTTATCTTAGGGAGATGGGATGGTATGGATTGGATTTATCTGGCTCAGGATATGGAGGACTGAGGAGGATGAATTTGTGGCTAATTTTAAGGTCTATCTATCTATCTATCTATCTATCTATCTATCTATCTATCTATCTATCTATCTATCCCTGTTGTTCCCATTTCGAGCATAGAGCATCCGTGAAACGCTTCGTTTCTCTTCAGTTTCTTAATATTAGACAGTCGGTCGGACTCCTTTGACGGGGGATCAGCCCGACGCAAGCCCGCTACCTACACAGGACAACACAAACATAGAATAAACGCAGACAAACAGTGGGATTCGAACCCACGATCCCAGTGTTCGAGCAGGCGAAGACATTTCATGCCACTGTGATCGGCTAATTTTAAGGCACTACCTTTAAATTCATCTAGAGGAAATGTTCATCAAAGAGAAAGAATACGAAGAGTAGATAAATTAAGGGCGCCACGAGTACGTGAAGTTCACTTCTTAAACAGATTTCACCGAAGACAGAAGCGAGTGGCAGCGACTTTCCCTTACTAACACAGTTGCCACGTTTCAGTAGGTTACCTTTAGTTTCCTTACGTCACGACCGCTCTGGTGGCAGTGCACTGTACCTCATTCCGTGCCATGCGGGGAAACCGGATCCCCAGCCAATAGGGAACCTCCCTTGTCTTGTCTGCTTGCAACCTACATCGATTACTGGTCGAGGGGGGTGTTGGATTTATAGTCCCAAAACCACCCCTGCTCTATATCACGCTATCCGAGGCAGTGCACCTTGCATTTCTCGGCCCTCTGCACGTCCTTTTGCCCCGTCTGCCCGGGCACAGCTCTCTCGGCGGTCGTCATGGTAACGGGTCCGTCTCACAGCATCCCCACAAACAGGGGATGGAATGAGATGGACTTTCAGCTGGCCCGTGGCCCGGACATTTCAAGAGCTCCACCTCTGAGTTAACAGGCTCCATTGAGATCCGAAACGGTAGGGCGGCAAAGCGAGAAAGCTAATGGGCATTTTGCTTTTCGTTATGGTTCCGTCAAAAAGATATCCCTAAATATCAGGGCGAGTGTGATCAGACAAAACTCTGACTGAAAATCTGTTTTTCAGAATTAAAACCCTGTCCTCATTTTACCAAGATTCGCATTATGAAACTCCGCCGAAGTCTCATCCTTTGTTATAGGTACAAGCTACTGTTAACTTCCCTCTTTTCTCCTGTATTCATTTCCAGTACTCCATGTTGTCGACTGATGCGTCGAGGCCGACATTTAACGTCATCTCCCACGAACAACAAGCACAAATAATCATCTGCAAACCGTACCCTTTATAGTATAGTACACTACACTTCACATCTCCGCGTCAGAATACTGCCAATACTCACAGAACAGATAAGACTCATTGCAAAAATGACTGCTCGCTCTTTCGTGACATACTCTGTAACTTACGGCCATGCAACGTCTTAGCGTTCGACAGTTAGTTCCTAACGTAACATGAAATTGCGTAATTTCAGAGATTTCACATTATTACATTATTTCTTACACATACAGGTGTCTCACTGTTACATGCCATAAGAAGAACAGGCCGTGGCGGCCCACATGGTTGAGAGACGTCGAGGCTCCCATATTTTATAGATAGTCGGCTCACAGATGGCGGCGAGGTTGTCAGTCTTACGCGCCGACCGGCCGCCCCTTACCTCCAGGAAGGTTTCCGGTACTCATTTCTGTTAGAGGCAGAGCCACATCTCACAGTATTGTCTCTGGACATCAAAATAAGTAAAATAGTTCACACGAATATGGACGCTGATCGCCTTCATATGTATAGGATACATAGCAGTGGTGTTTCGCAGACACGCTTCAGTGTAGCTATCAATAGTGCAAGAGAAGTTAAAAAAGGTTTAAGTCACAATAGCAAAGAGCGAGGAAACGCTATGTGCATTATATACTATATTGGTAGCGAAATAACATGTTGTGTGAGATTTGAGGTTCCCATGAGCGGTAACTATGAAGATTTCTGCCTCCTGCGATGTGACATGTAGTTTGATAGGCAGGTACCAACATTTCGGGACAACCTACTGCTTCCACCTTCAGGATGGAAGATAAAAGCAACAGACTCTTCAATACCTCTGTTATCTACTCGTACTTACCAACCTACGTGACGTCACATTCTGTTAGGCAGTAATTTTCTGTGCTGAAGAGAACATCAGAAAATTATAAGCAAAATTTATTCTGATAACCGCGGGTTTCTAAGCATACTTGCAAATAATTTAAATAGCCATACTTCTCGAACTTCAGGAGCCGGGATAGCGCAGTCGGTATAGCGACTGGCTACAGGCTGGACGACCGGGGGTCGGAGTTCGAGTCCCGGTAGGGTCAAGAATTTTCTCTTCTCCACGCCGTCCAGACCAGGCTCTGTGGTCGACACAACATCTATCCAATGGGTACCGGGGCTCTTTCCCTAGGGGTAATGCGGCCGGGGCGTGAAGCTGACCACTCACTCTAGCTTGTACCGAGGTCAAGAAAATGTGGATCTATACATCCACTCCCTCAGACTCCTTCATGACGTAGTGCTTAATTAGTTAAGCACAGGGACAAATTTACTCTTTTTACCTTTTTACTTCTTGAAATTAAGTTTATCTCACACTCTGGCATTGAAGTCTCTTAAACAAATATCGAAATGAATGATAGGGGAAATGGGAGAATCCGGACAAAACTTGCCACGGTATATGTACGTAAGAATATAGTCATGGCTACATATCAAATTTACATTCCATATGTGAGACGGCTGCGTGCTAATGACAATCCCAACAGTGCACACACCTCTGTTGAAATAACAAGCGCCTAATGTACACACTAGCGTGCCAACATATCATTATACACTTGTCTGGTTGCTGAATTTGTAGAACGCAACCCAGCTCTCTGCACACAAAACAGATTCAAATATAATTAACTCCATGGAACTGAGCTCTTCTTGAGAACACGTCAGTTTCGCAACCACTCAAGAATTTCCCAACATTTTATGGAACCCGAATGTTCATTACCGTGTTCACAAGAGTCCTCCACCGGTCCGTATCCTGAGCCAGATCAATCCAGTCCATACCACCTCATCCTACATCTCTAAGAACAATTTTAATATTATCCACCCACCTACATGTTCCTAGTGGTCTCTTTCCTTCCAGCTGTCTCATCAAAATTCTATATGCAGTCCTCCTCGCTTCCATCCGTGCTATATGCCTTGCCCATCTCAGCCTCCTTGACTAGATTAAACATACAAAACAATAATTTTGCCTGCTGTTTTGTATCAGTGCGGAAGTTCGTCTCTCGACCTAAGTGGAGAAGAAATGTCGGGGCATATGGAAACAGGGAGCTGTGAACCACATCGGGGCGTAAGGTACTGCAATTAGTAGCAGATGGATGTAACTGCATAATAAGGAGCTTCATAATATGTACCCTCTACTAAATACTAAAGGATCCAGCCAGTATAGCGGTAGAGGCAAGACCTTTCTCCGAGTCGTCCAGACCGGTTCTGGGGCCCACCCAGCGTCCTATTCAAATGGGTAGCGGGCTTCTTTCCCCGTGATAAAGCGGCAGGGGCATGAATCTGATCACTCACCTATAAATAGTGCCGAGGTCAAGAATATGTGGATTTATACATCCACTCCTCCATACGTCTTCACGCCGTAGTGTTTAATTAGTTAATCACAGGGACAATTTTACCTTATACCAAACAGGAATACTTGAGCCGTTTATAATAATCAATTGAAGAAGGATGAGAAGGGCGGGGTACGCAGCACGCAAGGGAGCTGTGAGAAACGAGTAACCATTCCAATCGAAAATCTGGCAATGGTAACATTATGAAGAGTCCTAAACAAAAAGCACATGACACAGTGGAGTGAAGTCAAACGGTTCAGGAAATGGTAGTGGTGAGCTCTTATGAACAAGGTAATGAACCTTCAGTTTCAATATAAGGCGAGTACTTCTTGACCAACTGAACGACTAACACTTTCTCAGCAAGGAGTACACGCCGTGGAACTGTTTAGTTATTTTCAACAGGTAACTCCTCGCGATAGCAAATATCTTAGCAAACATTACCCACGTACAATGTACAGTATCCCAGGAATCGAAATGTTGGGATAGGAAGCACAGATCCATCCAGCTGCAACACTTCGTCTATTTATAGCTCTGGGAACGCCATGTCAGTTGTGGCTTCTGATGCGTGAGAACGTGGAAATGTGGCGGCCATAAGTATGGCAGGAAAGGAGCATGCAACCCAGCGAGGATCTGCCCACATGCTTAGTGTGAGTTGTCAAGAGTCACCCCATTGAACTGTAATTATCTGGACAGACAATGCAGCTTCACATTATGAAGCTATCTTCATGCACGCAGTAAGGGTTTACTCTGCATTCATAGCACAACTTTACACACCGACTGCTTCAGAAATCAACTATAATGACATTAAAGCCATGTGTGTCCAACATGTAAGGTTTCACTCGTCTCTAGACTGCATGATGGTGGTTTACTGAACCTCAGTATCGTAATGTACAGAGAGGTCCCAAAAAATGCACACATATTTGCGCTGCTCGAAACGCAACGGTTACACCACCATTTCCTTTGACTGTCCTGCCATTCGATAGGGTGGCGCTGGCATTTCTGTAACACCATCTTTTGAGAGAATATTACACTACACACAGGATTCATAAGAGACAAACCCATCTTCTCGTCAGATAGGATGTAACTATGACTGCAAGGGTTTACTTGAAAAGTTTCTCAAGGGGCTTGGCGCCAAGACGAACTGATTGGGGGTAAATCGCTAGTCGTAAAGTAAATTTGACCCTAACTTTGACTTTGAGTTGCTGTTGAGGACATAGTGAGTGGCATGAAGGCTCCCAGAGCCGTCAGACAGTAAAATACGCCCATGATTCTCCTGGCATTTGGAACCAAGAATCGCTGTTCTGGCGAGGCCCGTCAGTCAGTCAGTCAGTCAGTCACTTGTCGCTGAGTCAGCTGAGAATTGCAGTTGTGAGAAATGAGAAGCTGGTAACTGAGGCCGGGGACAATTCGGAAACCCAGAGGAGCAGAACGTCCGCCGTGGAAAGCCGCTACCAAGTAACGGCTAGTGAAAACTGAGAAGACTATGTGTGCTGCAGTTACAGTGAACTTTGGAGTAACTCAGTGTGAGTGACGTAACTATTTGTATTCACGAATGTAAGTGTCCAATAAATGCGTTTTCAAATCCAAACCCCGTCTATAGTTACTCAATCATGTGACAATAGTAATGCGACGTACAGCAGTGGCATGGAGACAAGACGCGTTCCACTGTTACACGGTTCACTGACTCTTGGCTGCTGCGTGGACCATGTGGCACGTGACGGAGCCGTCCAGATGAGCGAATGAACGGGTGGGATCCTGTCAGAGGACTGCGCAGCACTCGTTTCAAACGCAGCCCATTCACACACCAGAAACGTGCGTGGCATGAACACGAAATGTAGCGGTCATTACATCACATACGGAATATTGTATTACACGGCAGAACTGAAACATCTGCACTCTAAACGCTATCAAACTGAGCATAAACTAACGTCCATGATTTTACAAAATGCGCAGTGGATTTGGTCAGGTACAGGCCCATTATGTACTGCAGAGAGAGAGAGAGAGAGAGAGAGTATGTGTTATAACAGGCCTTTAGTTACAGTGCGTCACCCTCTCTCCCTCCCAAACTGCACCTGCAACCACTACCACGGTCTCCTTACCATTCCTTTTATCACGTGCCACGAAGAAGCCACGTTTAAACAACAGCCTATACTTTCGTCTTAAAACTGATGACATACAAGAACAGAATTTTTAAACCATTAATATTTGATTTTCTGAGATGTAATAGAACTATTAGGGACGGAATCCAATATGATCCCCAAGTTTTCTGTTTCAGATAAATCTTCGCTGAACACACATACAGTATATAAATCGTGTTTTCTGACTCTGGGTTACACGTGAGATGTATGGCAAGAAGTGGCGAGGCAGTGGTTGTATTTCCATGGCAGTAGAACGGAGGGCGAAGCACTGTAAGCAAGAGCCTGTAATAACCCAGACACAATATAAAGCTACACCCTTAACAGGCCGTGGAGGACCATAGAGTTGTGAGACGACGAGACTCCCGCATTTTCTAGACAATCGGCTCATAGATGGCGGTGAGGCTGTCAGCCTTACGCGCCGGCCGCCCTTTACCCCCAGGAAGATTCCTGGTACGCATTTATGTTAGAAGCTGAGTCGGCCCCCAGGGCCACAGTGCAGCTGGATTAGGTCAACTGATAAGTTTAATGGCCTCATCGGGAATCGAAACCACGACCTTCCGGCTTGTAGCGTTGTGTCTCAACCAGATACAATATACACTCCGTATCTCACGTAGTGGATTCGACCAAATCCACTGAGCATAATGTTCAGAACGGCCAGGGATCAAGAAAACATGGGTCTATACATCCAATCCCCCGTACACCTTCATGGCGTAGTGCTTAATTAGTTAAGCTTAGGGACCACCTCACCTTTATCTCTACGGCCAGGGCTACAAACATGGGCAGTACTTGTTTCAAGATAGAAATATAGAATTTCATAGTACTAACTGAGCCCTGAATGTGGATGGTAGAGAAGGATATTATATATATATAATATAACGAGGATCAGCTGCCAATGCGAGATAGTCTTGAGACGGCAGTTAGAAGAGTAGGAGGTTGGTGACATGGTCGCCAGCCTGCAGGCAAGTGAGCCTGGGAACAGAGGAACGTCCATTGTTGGAAGATGTTACCAATCAGGGCAGTGAAGATTGTGACTTAGAACATTAATCTGTGAGTGATAGTGATTTCTAAAGTGTAGTCACGAACTGTTTTAAGAGTCAAATAAATCCGATTATCAATCCAAACCCCGTCTATAGTCACACTCGAACGCATTACAATACATTCATATGCTGCAGGTGAATACTAATGGTCTGGCAGCCACCCGAACTAACAATTGTTGCGTGGTTTGTAACACAGTTTTATTACTTCGTAATACTCGTCACCGAAAATTATGCCAACATCTGTTTATGATATCTTAGGTATACTACGGAAAGAACGGTTTGTTTTTAAAGACTGTAATTTAAATTAGGATATCATCACACATTAGACAAGAACTAAACATGTCTAATGGACAGTAACACTACGTAAACACGTTCGCAACATACTGTTCTTTTTGAATCGCTGCAAAGAAACGTCATTCACACCCCTCTCATAAATAACATATCTCACGGAGAGAGAAACATACGCTCTGTATGTGAAGCCACTGCGGTATTACGTCACGTGTATAGTCATATAAACAAAAATACACAGAACCGAGGAACGAGCATGTTTAACCAGCGGGTGGTTTAGAACAGTTTCTTGGGTCATTTTATAACAAAGGTCTGCTCTTTATATTGCTCCGGACCGGAAACAGGGGCTAGCTCTGTCTATTGGACCCAACTGAGTAGGTTTTACCTGACGACGGGGACAGAATCCAGCCCCCGAAAGGCTGTTTTTTTAAAGAAACAGAATGTTTTTTTAAGAATAGACAAGATGATGGATAATGTCCAACAACATATTAATTGTAACATTTGTATTGCCAAAACACAAGTACATGTAACCTCTAGAACGGCAGTCGAGTCTGCCGCTCACAGTGGCAAGTTACTCTCAAACGTAGTTCTCAGGAGACGTGTGATCGCATGAAGGACACTCAGGAGAGACATTATTCTAAAGAAAGCATCTTTCACACTTTACCTGATTTTTTTAAAAGAAGACTGGTTCGCCACTTATCGTAGACGTCATCAAAATGGCACCTTTCAAAAAATATTCTTGTTCTGGAGCTGGTGATGAAAGCCTACATGTGCGCTGTAACTAAATAAGACTTACATCATATGTGTTACGCTGATTTGAAAACGTTTCTAATACGACAGATAAGCGAATCTTAGCATGACCGTATTACCGTCATTTACCTTACAAATAACTTTTTCGCAAGATCAAAACTGTGACTAACAAATACAGCGGACTTAAAGCCTAACCTTCAACACGTAGGAAGTGACGTCCCACTTTTCTAACTCGTCAGCAAGCACTTATAACAGCAGGTCTCTCCAAGTCTATCTTTCCGTCATTGTCGACCTTCAGAAAGTCAAATATGTGAACTGGTAGATCAAGTCACGTCAGCCAAACAGTGACGAGTGGCTCGGCCACTAAACATACTTTACTATACAGCTGTATTATCCCGACATGGTGAATAATGTTTAGAGCTTCAGTAAGGTCAACTCGTCCTGCTTAGCAAGGCGACGTGGTCACATCAGAAACCGGGAGTCTGATCGAGAGGCTGACACTAAACAGTCATGAGCCAGAACTTCGATCACAAGAGAAGATACTCCGAACTTTACATACGGCTTCATATCTTCAATTGTAAAATACACGTAAATGAATCGAGAATTCGAGGTTCTCAGAGTGGTGGTTAGGAAGAGTTCTACGTAGTCTGTTCAAAGTCAACCGATGTTTCACAGGAACATCTCGCTTCCATTTTCAGGGTCGAAGAATAAACCAAGCAATAAATTAGCGTGGAGCAGGTAGCAATCAGAGCCAGGAGACACGTTCCCCAGGAAATTCGGTTGACTTCCAACGGACTACACGGCGTTACATCACGTAAGACAGAACTCTTTAAATTCATTGAGATGTACGCTCGCTGAGCTAAAGACTGCAGGCTTACATATGGATACTGGGTGGCTATTCTGGATTCAAAATAATCTTCTTGGTTTAAAAAATTAATAATGAAAAGATTTAAAACAAAATTGAGCCATAAAGGAAGATAAATTTAAAATTATTCAGACTTCTGCCGAGCAGTTGTATTTGAGACGCATATCCAAGATTAATTAAGAATGACGTAGCCCAGTCCAACCTGTGAGTCATATAACAAAAACACATTTTATTCAGCCAATATGAGTATTTTCAAATAATAATCAGTAATAAGCACAAGAAAAATGAAGACAAACATTTTTAATTATATGAATAGTAGAAATTCAGTACTCCTCATTTGACATTAAATTCTCAATGCGAGGACTTTGTGAATATTAATAAGTCGTTTGTAGTTATCGCGAAATAGTTCGTGAGTCGCAATGAGAAATTCTGCAGGCCATACCGAAAACGCTGGCTTCAAACCGACATATATTTACTATGTTCTAAAGTAAAATGGTCTATCCTATCTCAGACTGAATTACATGTTTGTTAAGTATAGCTACAACCGCCGGTCACGGCAGCCGAGCGGTCTAAGGCATACACTATCTTCGCTCGCTCGGAAGCCGGTATCGTAGGTTCGAAACCCACTCGAGTCATAGATGTTCAGTGTTTGTGTGTGCGCGCGTTTTTCTGTGTTCTTGTACAGGTAGAGGCCTTGCGACGAGCTGATCACCCGCCCACGGAGTCCTACCGAATGTCTAAGATCTAATAAATCGAAGTCAAACGGAGATTTTCATGGAGTTAGGCCAAGGCCAAATTGGTCTGGGGTCCTAGTTGTATAGCCTCGGGACGGACCCAAGAAAACACCGTTTTCAACAATTCCTCTATTGTTGTAGGCGTGTTTACCAACCCGTTGCGTAGAAACGGCCGTTTGTTGATTGGCCTATTGTATAAGGAACGGCTGTACTCATTGTTTGTTTAGAGGACCCTGCCCAGCAATGGGCCCATCGTCACAATATTCTGCATGGCCTCAGCTCCGGGAATCACTTTCATGGCTGGGTTGGCAGTAAACGGGTTTCCTAGAAAAGGTTACCGAACGGATCTCCCATCAGCGAACACTGTTTCCTCATCAGTGAGCATCCTCCGCTATGACGGCGCTCGTCAGAAGGTCCACGGATCATTCACATTCATTGCCAACACCCCTCAGTCTGTAGAGACACACACGCATATACAACTCCTTCCAGAAATGCCGTAAATTGCTTAAAATACGCAATCCGCTGTTACTTCCTGGTCCAGCTTACGATATACGTTAGTAAACTGTATTCCACGAAATGACTGGATTCCCCCTGAACAGGACAGCGCTGGAAAGAAAACATGCCGATCAACACACTGAAGTAGTATTTCTACAGAAAACTTGATCGTGTGTGCGTTAACCGTTTAAAAGTTTGAATTCGTTGAAATATAATATTGACATGACAGCTTAAGTCGGAACAGTGGAACAAGAAGAGAAGGCTTTTGCTAGGCAATGACACAGTAAAAACGTTTCCTGCGGCAACAAATAGTGACGCATCAATTGTGAACCCGGTGTTTTCTATGCGATCCTTGCACGAGAACCAGCAGAAGCTGACGAGTCAGTCTTGAGTTGTTTGTTAGCAACTGCTATATAGCAACGACTAGTGATGACAGAATAAAAAACAGGAGACTTCATGTGTGCTACAGTTTTAGTGATCTATATTTAACTTCATGGAGCTGAGACCTTCTTAAGAAGCCGCCAGTTGTGCAGCTACTCAAGAACTTCCCAGCATTTTATGGAACCCGAATGTTCATTACCGTGGTCACAAAAACCCTCCATTGGTCCCTATCCTGAGCCACATCAATCCAGTCCACATCACCCCATCCTATCTCTCTAAGATCCATTTTAATAGCATTCACCCATCGATGTCTTTTTTTTCCTATTGCTCAGATACCCTCAGTCTATGTTCCTCCCTTAATGCCAGAGACCAAGTTTCGCAACCATGCAGAACCACAGAAAAAAATTACAATTCTGTTATGTTTTTAGACAGCAGGCGAGAAAACAGAAGGTTCTGGACCAAATGGTAGCAAGCATTACCCGATTCAATCTCCTTTTCATTTCCTCTCGAATCAAATTTTGATTTGTTACTGTCGTTCCCAAATATCTGAACTGTAGTGATCTATAGAGTGCGTAACTCAGTGAGACTGTCATAGTTATTTGTAGCTACGAACTGTTTAAGAGTTCAATAAATTCAACAATCAACCGAAACCCTGTGTCTACTCAATAACGCGTAACAAATAAAATTTCAGTTCCTATTTATGTGTCCACCACAAAAACCAACCAATTAATTTTGTTTTTTTAATTTTTGTTCATTACGAAAAGAAGACAGTCAAATATCTAGCGTGGATTATAATTTGTGAAAGAGTGTACTTTTAGAGTGACCCGTGGTGTGGAATTGTTCCACGCATTTGGTCTTCATCATTAACCACGGTTGCAGCCCATTTACTTTTCGTTGCGTAGTTAGCACTTGCATACAATTGGCATCCATGCATTTCCCATTGTTTTCAATATCCTGCAACGACAATAGGTTTGTAATGAGAAAAAAGGACGGTCTCTAATACATTGCACTGTACTTTACACTTCAGATATGAATATTTCCCGATCAGAAGGTCATGTATGCTTACAACACCTGCCTCTATAAGGCAAAAACTACCCACAGATCTGATGTCAAGGTCTAATCTATTGTACTGATGGATTTCGCTCGCTAAGAAGATAACAATGATTACGTAAAATTTCAAGTTTGACGCAGCTTTGATAATCTTAATTGATGAGCAGATCATTTATAAATCACTCATATGCTATCAAAGTCATGCTGTTTTACACTTAAGTATTTACTATTTGTTTAGATTTCAAATAATTACACTCAGCAGTTTCCATCAGACAGCAACGCTTCTACTTCGTATCCGTGAGATAATTGGTTCGAATCACGTCAGAGACACCGGATATTCTGCTGACGCTCTTCGTTGGTTTTCCCGGTTCCTTCAGGCAAATGAGAAGACAGTACCTCAAAACAGGTCACGACCGCTTCCTTCTGTATCCTTTCGAATTTATTAAATCTCTGTACCATTCATATTTCGGTATAGCGACTGGATAGGGGTTGGACGACCGAGGGGTCGAAGTTCGAGTCCCGGTAAGGTCACGAAACTTCTCCACGTCGTCCAGACCGGTTCTGGGGCCTACCCAGCCTTCTATTCAAAGAGTTCCGGAGGCTCGTTCCCCAGGAGTAAAGTGGCCGGGGCGTGAAGCTGACCACTCACCTCCAACTAGTGCCGAGATCAAGTAAATATGGATCTATACATCTACTCCCCCATACGCCTTCATGGCGTATTTGCTTAATTAATCAAGCACAGGGACAACTTTACCTATTACCATTCAACATTATATAAACCACAAAACTATTAGTAAGTAAAGGCTATAACTACACGGTCCGTAATCACGGCAAACATTGAGCAGTAAACATAAACATTTTACACCAGCTTTGAAGTAACTGATGGATTTAATGGTTCGTCAAAATACTCTGTAATAATTTACATTATCAGCAAATATCAGGTCCATAAGAACAGATACAAGTTTTCTTGAAAGATACCACATTACAGAGGCCAATCAAGTCATCAATATTGTTGCGATATCGAATATGTGACACATGTAAATAACAGTGTTATACAAACGTGTCAATTGACAGTCAATAACACTGTGGCGTGTAGAGCCGTTGTTATGCAACGATCGCGAGAGGGGACGATATGCCAGACTCGTTTCTGGGCAACGGCTCAGTAAACACGTTCCCATTGCCAGGCAGCAGATTCTTAGTAATGCAAAAGTTGGACTACAACAATGGAAACCGGGTGTGGTCCGTGCTAAGATGTTATGAGCAAGGAAAAGGTTAGAAGTTAGTTATGAGACGGTGACCAGCAGGGAACGGGATGAGCGGTGAAGCTAAAGGATCTTCACTGTCAGAATCTGTTGCCAGGGAATGGCTGGTGAAAACACTGCGGGCTGGAAAAGACTTAGCGTGTGCTGTAGTGATTTGTATATTGTGGAAATCAACGATAATATTATAGTTATTTGCAGTCATATCTTGAAAATTGTCAATAAACAGAATTATCCAAAACCCGTCTACAGTCACACATACTATGTGACAATATGAAAGGGCAGAATAAACTAGAATTTCTAATGTTTTAATTTATGGCGGTTAGTTTCTACATAAAGCCTATATAACGTCGACTCCATACAATGCGTTTATCGCGCTATCGCATTTTTCTTGCAAAAATGGTGTCAAACAGAAAATTCTGTGACACGTGTACAGAAGGTCGGAACCATACACATGTGCAAACCAAGAGTCTCTTTATGCTTTGTTACTAAACAGGGCTAAACAGAAACATCACTTAAAAAAAAAGAAGTTCGAATGTCCGCCCGAAATATATAACACAAACTTCTCTTCTTCACAGGACTCGAAATGTACGCCTATACGAGTATATCCAGATAATCCTCATGAAATCTCTACGTATCTGTCTGTGCACCTATGTATTGTCATGTGCTAGAGTGACTATAGACGAGGGGGGGGGGGGNTTGTTTCTTTTCGTGCACCCGTGCCTTTTCGTGTGGTGAAGGGGCTTTAAGCGGGGGGGGGGGGGGGGTTGCATTGCTAATTGGATTTACTGAACACTTACAGATCGTAACTAAAACTAACTATAACACTCTCACTGATTTACACACTTTATAATTGTAGATCACTGCAGTTCAGATGTTTGGAGAAGAAAGTGAAAAATAAAAATTTGATTCAAGCGGATTTTTTTATAATTTTCTTAGTGGGGGGTGGAGTCCAACTGGGTCCACTCAGCTAGGCGGCCACTGATTGGGTATTATAGCCTGCTCCGGGTGATTATGATGATGGAGAATTTGGTGGAATGAAGATTGGCAGGGGAAACCGAAGTACTCGGAGAAAACCCGCCCCAGCGCCACTTTGTCCACCACAAATCCCACTTGACCAGACCTGGGGATCCAAACCGGGCCGTCGCGGTGGGAAGCTAGCGACTAACCGCTTGAGTTACGGCGCGGCCATATCATAGTGAAAACCTGAATCTCAAGACGACGTCTTGAAAAGTTACCCGAAATCTATGGCTAATCACACAGTAGATCTGACACTATATATATATATACATGTATAGGCCGCACATTTTTTGCCAAAAATTCAAGAGGAAAACTGGGGTGCGGCTTATATTCGAAATCACACTTCATTTAAAAAATATATATTCATAATTAGTAATACAGGGTGTAATACTCCTGAAATAATATTCCAAGAAAATTATTTTTTCTATAATTTCTGTCTGAAAATTGTGCTGCGGCCTATACATGCGTAAATACGGTATATATATGACATATTACGCACTCCCCGTATGTTGCGTTTCACTGACACCCGTCATGCGCCCATACACTGAACGTGTGACGGTTCAACTTTTTCACGTTCTTGTAATATAACACGTGGTACTAGAGGCACGACGTTGGAGGGCAATGACGTCATCGAGACGTCCCACATGACACAGACAGACAAAGGAAGACAGGCGGGGCGGGAAGAAACTTGTCTCACCCGCAGACATCGTCACTACACAGCATGAGCCGATATTTTGTTAATTCCTCACCAGTTGAACAGGAATTCTTCACGGAGCGGGTTGACATCATACCTCTAGTTCATACAGTGAGGCTGGCTGCACTCTATGTGGATTAGAATTACGCGAATTTCCAATAGTACGATATAAAAAAATCTTAATAAAGTCTCACTTTATGCCCAAAGTTCGAAATAATACGGATCCCTCACACCCCACAAAACAAATCGCAAGAATCAACGCTATGTGTTTTTCAAAGCTTGTCTTGAATTATGCGAGGTCCTCAGGAAGGCCTCCTCGCATAAAATGCGACCATACTGTATTCCGGGGGTTGCCGAATACAAAGTACTAACAAAAGATGAGGGCGGATTGGGACCTTCCTATATGACGATCTACGATGTGATTATTGTAAATGACATTTTAAGAGCAGCATACACAAATTTTGATCATCCCCGTGAATTTCAGAGACCATTATTTTCATTATGAAATGGCAGTGAAATCTGCACTTCGAAAAATGAGAAAATTAGCAAAATTCAATGAAAGGAAACGGAGAAGTACCAGAGGCTGTAACACTCAGATACTGCTGAAAGTGACGATATGCCTACATTTAATGTGACATATAGACCTATTGCTAGGCAACGGCACGATAAACACCTTCCAGCGGACACCGATTCAAGGTAAACAGCCCAGTGCTAGGTAAAGCCTACAATAAGCGACAACAGTAGACGTCCATTCCTAGGCAATGTACCTGTTTTCTATGGAGTCCGCCCCTGGGCTATATAGCAGTGAGTGCCTCTGGCTCCAGTAGTCTCCCGTGTGGAGGCTGGGTCGAATACCTCCACCGTGACCCTGCGAGTCGTAGGAGGCGACGAAAAGGAAAGTCTCAAATATCAGACAGTAAAATACGGTCACGAGTCCCAAGGAACTCGGACCCGAGGAAGACTGCGCTGGCAAGGGCCAGTAGCATGTAAAAGACAGACCCGTCCTCTCATTAGAGAGGACGCCCCACAAAAAA